>NC_073405.1:15270372-15450372 GCF_028641065.1 Leucoraja erinaceus
CTCCTGGCAGCACTCTCTCCCTCTCTAATCTTTCACACTCATGACAATCCCAGTTAATACTGGGGAATTTGAGATCCCTCGTTGCTTTTAAACGTCTCCATATCTGCCCTTCTGCTGCTGATTATTAGACCAATAGTATACCTATAGTATACCTCCAGCAATATGATCGCTCCTTTTTATTTCTAAGCTCCACATGTGGTTTCATTTGAAGAGTCATCTTGGATATTGCAGCAATGGACTCCTTAATTAAGTTGCAATGCCACTTCCTCTATTGTAACATCCCTCCCTGCCCACACCTCCGATATCACACTTGAAAATATATTCTAGAATGTCGTTGCCAGTCCTTTTCTGTTTCTCAACCAACTGATAGCAATATTATCATATTCCCATAAACTAATCAATATGCAGTTCATGTTCCGTATTGGTCAAATTCTTTACATTAAAATTAGAATATGATACAGCCTTGCATCCCTATTGTTTCTTATCACGCATATACTGCCTACTGGACAAACTTAGGTCTCCTTATATATTTAATTCTACCTGCTCTTCAGATCTGATTAATTCAGAGAGAGTAAATGATTTGAAGTGGTCAAATTCGATAATGGGTCCAGAAAGCTGTAGCAGATTCAGATGAAAGATTAAGTTTTATTCCTCAACCTTATAATAATGCCAACAGATTCTGTGGCATGGATAATTAAAACGGCAGAGAGGAGGGAGTTATAAGTTGGCGTGAAGATTGATTACAGGAGCTTCCTCAAGACATTTAACCAATCGGCACTTGGTTCTTCCAAAGTAGAGGAAAGCACGTGAACACTCATTACAGTACACCAGATTGGAAGATGTGCAAGTGATTACTGGAAGGCTGGAATCTGTGGAGAGAAGAGGTCCCAAGGAAATGAGGGCGACAGTGGCCTGATATTTGATGGTGGGGTCATGGTCCAGATGGGGTTATAAGGAAGTGTGTGAGATCTGGTATTTGGCATCTGTGCAGTAAAGTTTACCTGACCACACTGGCAACGTTGTTGTTGGTATGTTTGATGATATTGGTTGATTCTTATGAACATTCAGAAAGAGAGGTTGGGTGGTCAGCAGATTGATGGAGCAGGAAGTGGGTCTTGATATGAAGATGAATTTTGGGGGGGAGAAGCAGGAGAGAAATATACAAGTTCATTGCCACCATGGTAGAGGAAATGTCCAACAATACACCTCACTCAATAACGAGGAACAATGAAGATATCATTTTTGACCCTCAGTGATGTACCTGGATTAAACCCTTCACGTAGTATATGGACATCCCTGAACTGAGGATGAATGAACAAGGAGTATGTGGCTTTCTTTTAGAGAATTTGGGTACTTGTATCAAGTTCTGCAACTGAGAGTAAGCTCAGCATGGTGTGTTTGAGGAAGGAATGGAATCAGAAAGGTGTCTGATCGGCTGTTCCACCAAGTGTGTGTAGCAGACTGGTAAACCACGCCCAGTTGAGAGGGTGAAAGCACTATAACAGCACAAGGCTCCAAAGCACAAACCAAAACAGCATCTTCTATTTTGCATTTCATAAAGCAACCCAAGCTAAATTCAGTAAGTATTGTGTTGCTGTCTGGATATCGTTAGAAGTAACCTGCACATATCTAATATTATTAGTTTACATTTGAATTATTTTTTACTGCTGCATTGTAGGAAATGCAGTTAATTTGTATATAGCGAGATCCCACAAACAAGACTCAAAGGGGGTTGATGGGCATGTATGAGAGAGAATAAGTAGCTGGAGTATGTAGAAATGAAAAAGGGGGAATGGGACAAATGGGATTACTCCCCTGGGAACCAGCATGGGCATCATAGACCAAATGGAGGCCTCCTGTTTTGCAAACAGTATAAGAATTATGTAAGTGACCTGTTTTAGGTGCTGGCTGAGGGATAAATGTTGGCCATGGCACTGAGAATTCTTCTTTGAATTTCTTTTGAACTTACCTGAGAGAGAGAAGACATCTTCAGTTTATCCTAACATTCAAAAGGTACTTGGATTTTGTGTTCAAGCCTCTTGGATTCAACTCTCAGAAGTGTGAGTACAACTACTGATTCATGGCTATTTGCCATGAACTTTTTATCTCTACTAGACTAAGTGGCACACAGAGGCTTGGTCCCCCAACGCAATATTCCACCACTCACCCATAGCCCCCAACTGCACAGGCACAGCTCATTTCCCCTCACCCCTAGCACTCTCTCCCTCTCCTCTTCATCCTCCCCCTTCTTTCCCCACTCCTCCTCCCCTCCCCAAATCCTCCCCTCACCTCTGTCTCCCTCTCCTTTCCCTTACCCTCCCTCCCTCCCTAACCCCTCCATACCCACCTCATATTCCTCTATCCCCCATCTCCTCTACTCTCCCCCCCCCCCTCCTCCCCTCTATTCCCCCTCCTCCCACACTCTCCCCCTCTCCCTCCTCCCTCTTCTTTTTCCTCTCCTCCTCCTACCCCCCCCCAATCCCTCCCTCACCTCTCCTTTCCCCTACCCTCAGTCACTCACTGCCTCCCTCTATAACTCCTCTCCCCTTCCTACTCCCCTCCTCTCCCTCTATCCCCTTTCCTTCCCCACCCTCCCTCCCCAGGATCTCGGGGTTGCTGCTCCTCTCCCTTCTTGCGTTCCCCGGAGGAGCATCAGCCGTCGGCACCCTCAGATCGGCCCGAAAGCACCAGCAGATACGGCTGCGCCGGCATGTGGGCGGGTGGGGGGTGGGGGGGATAGAGCTCGGAGAAAAGACGGGGGTATCATGGGGGTATCACGGGGAGGGGGCAGGAGCCAGCAAGGGGGACCAGAGAGGAAGTGGCTGGAGCTGCGGGGCGTTATGATGGCGGTGAGTTTGGGACACAGCGGGCACAGGATGCTCTCCACTGCCGGGATCAGATTCACCGCTTTCCGTTTGGCGACATCGCCTCATCGCTTCCTGTCCATCCGAAAATTGTGTCCGGTTGGAGACCTCCACCGGCCATCCTCAGCTCCAGTAAAGGTGCGATGGCGCAGGAAGGGGCGGGCCGTCCCGGGGAGCGACGGGAGAAGAGATCAATCCGCGCAGCGCTTACTGGCAGGAGCGGAGATCGATCTGCACACGAGCGGTTTTTACGATTTTTAAACCTCACTAACTTTTACAATATACCACCGATCGGAACGAAACTTTATGCACTCACAACACAGGAGAACGGTGAGTGAGCTGGCGAAAAATAGTAGCGCTATTGCGTACCGTTTTTGCCCAAATAGAAAAACCACGCAAACCAGAAGAACACAAGATCAGAGCTTTAGTTATGTATAGATAGATTGGCAAAGCTATTTAATATACATAAGTTAAGATGCATTTGTTGGTAGCTCAGTTACTACTGATTCTTTGTTCCAATCACAAGTGACATCTGATCTCCATGCTTATGAATAAATTGAAATGTTGGATAGCACTGAATTGTTTCTAACTGCTTCCTTTGTTTCTTTTCTTAGTTAAGGCCACCATGCCTATTTGGGTGGTGTTACTGTCTCGTATCATCATGAAGGAGAAGCAAACTATGAAGGTATGTGACCTTCATGTGTTTTGTAAAAAAAAAACACACAGAAGTTTATTATATTAGCTTCCATATAGTTTACATATCATTTGGGGATAATGAACAACTAAAAACTGGGACAAAATGTTGGATGTTGTGGTTCAAATCGTGAGACAGATTCTGTATAAAATAATCCAAATTCATGTGAGGTTGTCATGATGTTTCTTTACTTAACAAAGAAGTATGTGGTATTTCTAGAGATAATCCTTTGCCCACAAGCTTGGCCTTTTCTACACTTTCCAAATCTGCGCTTCTGTTACTGAGAAGAGCTCGCCATTTCAGGCAATTCCTAAGGTATGACTGATTCAGGCAGACATCATTATTAAAGAAAGAGAGGAGCCCTGTGCCAGAATTTCCTTTGGTATCCAAGTCCATCTCAGTGACGGCAACCTATCCTTTCCCAAAGATGTGGAGATGCCTTCAGCTTGGAAGCAAAATATATTTAGTTTCCAAAAGATCAGTTTAGTTGGTATGCCATGTGCATCTCTTGAGATAGACGATCAGTTTCACAAAAAAAACACAACGTCACCCACGAAGTGGCATCAGTTCTACATAATGCATCCATTCTTCATTGGTTTAAGACTTTAAAGATGAGACCAATATAAATTATTTGATTATGTACCATGATATGGTCTTTAATGAACTCATTCTAGTCAAATACACTTAAGAACTTCGATAATGTACAGTTTAAGTGCAATCATTGTTATGATGAAGGAAGCATGACAGGCAGTTTACGCACATAAAAAGCAATTTGATAAATGACTGAGTTTTAAGAAGAAAACTGAATTAATGTTGATTAGACGCCATGTATCCTTCATACAGTTGCAGTGCATTAAATGAAGAAAAGCTAATGCATATCTTAAAGGAGACTATTTCTTAGGTCAACGAGGTTTCCCCCATCTATACAATTCAGGTGTTATGTGTTGTGCTAACTGTAATTTCCATTTCTGGCAGGTCTACATGTCACTGGTCCCTATCATATCGGGAGTTTTCTTGGCAACAGTGACTGAACTCTCCTTTGACATTTGGGGACTAATTAGTGCACTTGCTGCCACCCTCTGCTTCTCTCTTCAGAACATCTTCTCCAAGAAGGTAAAGAAATGGTCTGTAATTTTTGAGATTTTACATCTGTCCAGATAAGGTGAAGGTACGATGGCCCAAATTATTTTTGGGGCTGGTTTCCTGCTTTTTACATTTACACATTCTCCCTTTTATGATCTATGACCACGCGTTAAGGGATTGAGCTACACACAGACATTATCTCTGTGGGGAAATAGATGTTAAACCTTGCTGAATACAATTATATTTTTTGACAGGAAATGTCTGCTCTTGTTTCACTTATCATTCCCATTACAGTAGCGTTGAGATTAATAAAGTGCAGATGAAAGTGACAGCATCCTACTGACTATAGACAAAAATGCTGGAGAAACCCAGTGGGTGAGGCAGCATCTATGGAGCGAAGGAATGTTGTCATTGTGCATGGTTTGTAAAAGGCTTACATGGTGGTGCAGCAAATAATTTGGAAAGCAAACATAATTTTATTATTTACTGTCAGGGAAACCGAATACAACAGTAGGAAGATTATGTTTCATCTATAAAGAACATAAGTGGGGTATTATGGTTGAGAGCTTCAAGTTCCTTGGTGTTAATATTACCAACAATCTATCGTGAGGGTAACCACATTGTCGCAACAGCCAAGAGACACTAATGCCTCTACTTCCTTAAGTGACAGAGAAAATTTGGCACGGCTCTTACAAACTTTCCAAAGCAAGATGCATCACAACTTGGTTTGGAAACAGCTCTGCCCACGACCGCAAGAAATTGCAAATTGTTGTAGATGTAGACCAGTTCATCAAACAGACCAGCCTCCCCACCATTGAATGCATCTACACTTCATGATGCCTTGGAAAAGCAGCCAACATAATCAAAGACTTGTCTCACCCCAGTCATTCCTCCTTCTCCCATCTCCCGTCTGGCAGAAGATGCAGAAACTTGAAAGCATACACCACCAGAACCAGGAGCATCTTCTTCCCCTCTGGTGTCGGGCTTCTGAATGGTCTTACCGTAAACTAGGATGCAGTCTGATTCATCTTTAGTTTAGAGAAATGCCATGAAACACGTCCTTTGGGCCACTGAGTGCGCCGATAACGATTACCCTACTGTAGTTCTATCCTACACACTAGGGACAACTTGGGGAACTAGTCTACAAACCTGCAGGTCCTTTGGAATGTGGGAGGAAACCGGAGCTCCCGGAGAAAACCCACGCAGTCACAGGGAGAACGTACAAACTCCATCCAGACAATACCCATAGTCAGGGTTGAACCCAGGTCTCTGGTGCTAGAAGGCAGCAACTCCACTGCTGTGGCACTGTACCCCATTGTGGACATTCGACTTTGTCTGAGGAACTGGTGCGCTACAATACTGTGAGCTATATTCTGCACTCTGTAGCTTTCCCCTTTGCTCTACCTATTGTACTTGAGTTTCACTTGATTGTAGTTTCTGATCCCATTGGAAAATTATGCAAAACAAAGCTTTTGGTGTAAGTGACAATAATAAAAATAAACCTTATTTAAGGAAGGAGGTTAAAGTCCTGGAAGTAGTTCAGAGGATAGGTAAAGGAGAATCCTAAAGGATTGTACAAGTATATTAAGAGCAAAACAGTAACTCAGGAGAGTGTAGAACCGTGGGGGATGGGCAAGATCTTAAATGAATCCTTGTATATCTGAGACTCTGACATTGCTGAACGTTGGCGTCTTTTAGAGCATGACTACACTCACTATATTTGCATCGTTCATCACAATGACCCTCCTGATGTGCGTGCTTCTGTATTACTCAACTTAGCTGGCCCAGAGGCAATGAATCGTGCCGACAATTTCACATTTGTGCCTGCTGTTTTAGATGCAAATGGACAGGTCCTACTGCCTGCAGAGACGATTGATGACCCTGCTGTCGTACTTGCAAAGTTCAGACAGTTGTGTGACCTGTCCTCGAACTACATTATTGGACGTACCAAGTTTTATGCTCGTATGCAACAGATTGATGAACCGATTGAATGTTTTATCAGCGTCTTAAAACACATGGCTGCACGCTGCCTGTTTCGTGATCTGTGCGATGAACTCTTCCGTGAAATAATTGTTGGAAGTATGCTTGATAGCAAGTTAAGGGATGAGCTGCTCCGTAACACTGACCTGACCCTTAATCAAGCCGAGCCGCCTGTCGGATTGCTGAGATAACATCTTCTCACACTAAGTCTGTTTGCAGTATAGTGTCAATCTTATAGACACCTCCTCTCGTAACAGCCGTTCCCAGCCCTCCCCGGCCTAGCAGCAGAGATCGTCTGCTGCTCGATGTCCTATTGTGACTATCTTCATGCTATGGGTTGTCAGTTCTATATTGCTTATGGTAAAACCTGTAATTTCTGCAAGAAATTAAACCACTTTGCAAGATGTTTCCGTTCCCGTGCGACTCAGTCCGCCCCAAGGACAAGCCTGCACCTATTACAACATAAGCTTGCTGATAACGAATACCAAGAGCCTGACTTGCCATCCCCCGCTCAGCTCTCTGAAAGTACAGATAACAGTTCAGCCATCCACTCTCTCCTCCCTTCATCTAACGAGCAACTTGACCCCGAGGTAACCATGTTGGTGAATAACAGACCTGTGATCGCCAAGGTTGATACGGGCGCGAAATGCAACGTCATCTCGTTATCAGAGTTTAAAAAAATTTGTAATGCTGAACGTATTGAAAAGGCCTCGGCCACACTTCGGGCCTACGGGGGAGTTGTTTTACACCCACGTGGACAGACTAATTTAAAATGCACCATAGACACGCAGCCCCATACCCTAAAGTTTTATATCGTCAAGGGGGATTCAGAGACCTTGCTCGGTATCAATGCATGCCACGATCTAGGGCTGGTATACTTTGGCCGCACTGTCCATCAACTCTTTCTCGCTGTGGGACCAACTCAGCAAGTACTCTCTCAATACAAAGAACTGTTTAACAACGAGCTTGGCAATTTTCCCCTCAAATACCACATTGTCGTTGATCCCAACGTCACTCCTGTGTTCCGAGCACCACATAGTGTTCTGCATGCCATGCAGGACAGAGACACAATGAACTCAAGCGGATGGTCTCAATGGGTGTTATTGCTGAAGTTACCAACTGGGTTTCCACCATGGTGGTTGCAACAAAAAAAAACAAGGAGGAGATCCATATCTGCATAAACCCCAGAGATCTCAACACTGCTATCAAACGCCCGCACTACCTTATGCGAACAATAGAGGAAGTTGCTGCTCAAATAGGCAACACATCATTGTTCTCCGTTCTGGATGCCAAAAGCTCGTTTTGGCAGATTCCACTGGATCCAATTACTATGTTCGGCACCCCCTTCGGCCGCTCAAATTCCTGAGAATGCCCTTTGGCATCAACTCCGTCAGCGAAGTTTTCCAGCGCACGATGGAACAATTGTTTGCTGAGTATCCATGCGCAATCATTGTTGATGACATTCTCGTCTATGGATGCGAACTGGCTGAACATGATGCTAATCTGAAGAAAGTACTAGACCGTGCCAAAGATATTCAGCTCAAACTCAATCCCCTGAAGTGCAAGTTCCGAGTTCCGGAAGTTACCTACGTCGGACATGTTTTCACAAGTGATGGTCTCAGACCAGACCCATCAAAAACTGCAGCTATCAATGAGATGCCGGTTCCGACTGACGTTGTCAGTCTACAAAGGTTCCCTGGAATGGTCAACTACCTGGGGAAATTTATTCCCAACCTCAGCGACATATCTGCCCCTCTGCGGGAACTGATACACAAAGATGCTGCATGGTCCTGGTATCCGTAGCACCAAAGAGCTTTCAACACTCTCAAATTGCAGCTGGCTAACGCACCTACTCTCGCCTACTTTGCTTTGGAGATACCAGTGATGCTCACCTGCAATGCATCCCAGAATGGACGCGCTGTTTGCCTGCAAACCACTACCGATGGCGACTGCAAGCCTGTTTCTTACGCCTCTCGCACACTAACTGACACTGACGCCCAGATCGAAAAAGAATTGCTCGCAGTGGTTTTCGCCCGCACAACATTCAAAGACTTTATTTTTTGGAAGTCTGTGACTATCGAGACTGACCACCAGCCGCTGGTCACTATTTTGAATAAACCCATTCACGCTGCCCCAGCCTGCCTACAACGGATGATGATGCAGCTGCAGCAGTTTGATTTCAACATTGTCTATAAGAAAGGCAAGGACATGCACATAGCTGACACGCTATCTAGAGCCCCACACAAAACCAATGAACAACAACTCTCTGAACAGGATCAGTTCTCAGTAATGAAGGTATCGTATGTTCCTACTGATTGCTTGAGCAGTCTGGCAGAACACACGGCTGCTGACGTGACTTTACAATTGCTGGCCGCAGTCATCCGCCGTGGCTGGCCGGATAATCAACACAATATCCCGCTCGCAATCCGCCCATACGTCTTGGTTCGTGACGAACTGGTGTTACAGGACGGGATTATAGTTAAGGGCCACAAGGTAGTTGTCCCGGCTGTCCTCCGGAACGAATACTTCGACGCCGCCCACAAGGGCCACCCCGGCATGGAGGCAACCCTACAACGATCATAAAAGCATGTTTTACTGGCCTGGTATGGCCAAGTACATACGTGACAAACCTGAAGTCTGTGCCGTCTGCAAAAGCCTGATGCCACATCAGCAGAAGCAGCCCTTACTACCGCACCCGGTTCCTCCTCTCCCATGGTCCACGTTAGCCACCAATATATTCGAATAGCATGGGAAACACTATCTGGTTCTTGTTGATTCTTATTAAGGCTGGTTCGACATCGATCTACTCCAAACCATTCCATCTGAAGCGGTTATCAAGAAGTTGCAGCACCACTTCTCTGTGCACGGCCCCCCTGCACGTCTTCTGTCTGACAACGGCAGACAGTTCACCAGTCAGTCTTTCAAAAAAGTTGCAAAATTATGCGACTTCCGACCTATTACCAATAGCCCTGAGTCCCCGCAATCCAACGGACTCGCCGAACGAGCCGTCCGAAGCACAAAACAACTAATGGAACGTTCATACCTTGCAAAATCGGACGTTTACCTAGACCTGCTCAACTTAAGGAACATTGCAAGGGATCCCATACTGGGTTCCCCAGCCCAGCGACTGATGTCTCGCCAAACCCGTGCTCCCCTGCCTGTCCCAGCAGCTTTTGCAGCCACAAGTTCGTTCTCCGCCTGCGGTCCAGAAACAACTACAATTCAAACGCGATACACAGAAACGTTTCTAAAGTCTGAATTTATGAAAATCTATCTGTATGGACTTTAATTAATTTAATACAATTTTATAGTGTGAATAAATTCATTCATTCATTCATTCCTTATTCACTCACTCATTCATTCATTCATGAAATTGAGGGCCTAAACTATAACAGTCAATTAAACATTGTCACTAATGCCAGCCTGTTGTAGTGTAATAAGTATTTAACAGCTAATCTCGGAGCTGCCTCCGAAAACTTACTGGGAAAAAGTGCTCCGATCGCGGGACCTAGGTACTCGCCGTAGATAGCGATCGATATCCCTCCGTTTTTCTCCCGTTATCGGGGTCTGAAAACGACCGCTACAGATGGCACTATGTACAGCCTCCTCCCCCCCCCCCCCCCCCCTGCCCGCGAGATGATCCGCGGCTCCGCGATCACGAATCAGCCGCTTATTAATTGAGACTGCGGCTTCACTTTACCGCGAACGGAGCTCTTTTTCCCGGTAAGTTTTCGCAGGCAGCTCCAAGATTAGCTGTTAAAGACTTATTACTCTACAACACGCTGGCGTTAGTGACAATGTTTAATTGACTGTGTTATAGTTTAGGCCCTCAATTTCATGAATGAATGAGTGAGTGAGTGAATGAATGAATGATTTGAATAAATAAGGAATGAATGAATGAATGAATTTATTCACACTATATTAAATTAATTAAAGTCCATACAGATAGATTTTCATAAATTCAGACTTTGTACCTTTCAGTTAGAGTTGATTCATGGGGGCCTTCTTTGTGTTCCAGCACATCAGCAGGGACTTTGAAGGCTTTCTTGCACTTTAATCCACTTCGCAGCACTTTCTTCAGCCTTTTTAATGCTTTTCCCACTAAATACAATGAACCTGCTGCAAGTTTCCACCACATTTATTCCACAGAACAACACATCGGAATCTCCAGTAAAACAGGCATCTGTGAAGCCCCCTCAGCCATGTTGTGTGCTAGCCTGAAACAAAGCGTGTGATTGGCCAACTGGCAGACAACTCAATGTTAAATCTGCTTTGATTGGACTCAAACATTCCCCACATTTTTCCCCTTTTTCTCTAATTTAATAAAAATGTGCAAGTCTTCTTCATATCGAGTTTCAGGGGTGATTTATATAAATATTTTTACACAATATGTGAACATTTCATGTAGTTTGGTGACTTGGGTCACGAAATCCTATTTCTAGACACATTTTTGATGCTCGGCCCACAGCCTAATTGTCATTAAGGGTTAACAAATCATTTATTGCAAGTACATTGCAGACTCACAGTTCAGTTGATTTACAGCTTAGAATCACAGTCGTGATCTCTCCCTCGCGATCTTCCAGAGTGACTGACTCGCGTCCAGGCATCCAGAGTTTTATAGTCCTGTCCCTGGAAGGGGCGTTACCTTTGTCACGGTGATTGGCAGGCAAGAGGACCAATCAGCTGATCTCAAGATTTTTTAAACACTCATAACTTGTTTATTTTTCATCGATCGGAAAAATTCTCGGGGCTGACAGCGGAGGAGGACTGTGACTAAGATGGCCAAAAATCATAGCGATATAGGGTAGCGTTTTTCTAAAATCAATATACAGTGCTCAATGGTCAAGATGAGACTTAGTTATATAGATAGATGTCATTAAGTTAGGGTGCAAAAAAGATTCACCAGGATTGTAGACGAGAAAGATTTACTGGAGAGAGGACTATATAGCAGATGCGAGTGCGAGAGATGTCTGAAAAGTACTATTTGGTAGATGTAAGCATTATAACAACTCAGCAGCAAAGCTTTATACCTCTGCTAAAGTTTAATTTTGCAAGGTGCATTTTACTCTTGAGATTGAGCAGCTGAGTACTTCATAAAAGCTGTAATCCTTTGCAAGGTTATATCTTCTGCCTGTTCATTTCCCCCCCCCCCCCCACTCTGTATAGGTTTTTTCCACATTGAGAAAATGATAAAACCAGGCAAGTTCCCTTTACTGACAATTTGTGAGCATTGTTATGGCGAGTGTTATTTAATTAAAATGTCCCAAAGCTCTACACTTAAAGGTCATCAAAGAAAATTTGAAGCTGTATCACATGAAATTAGTCAATGAGATTACATGGACAAAGTTTACAGAGATGAAAAGGAGTTACCTGATGAGGGGGATTAAAAACAAAGATGAGGACGAATACAATAAAAACGCAAGCCTGAACTGAAAGTAATATATGCATAGAGAGTTGGATGTTCAAATTTATGGTTTTATGAAGTGATTTCATATTTATTGCTGTGGAAATTTGGAAGATCTGTCGTTCAGGTGTTTGGGGATTTTTCTTTATTATAGAGAGAATTCCTCTGTCATCAGCTGAGGGACTTCCTTTGCCTGCAAGTCCCTTTGCGATTAGTAAGCTCACCAGTGCTCTATTTCTTCTTAATGATGTTCCAAACAGTTGATTTAGGTCAGCCTAAGGTGCTGAGAGCTCTCTTTTACCTGCATTAAGGAAGCAATTAAACACACCCGAGCGATTACAAACACCTGTGAAGTCATGTGTCCCAAACATTACGGTGCCCTGAAATGGGGGGAGACCATGTATTTTCTACATGATAAAACCAAAATGTATAAAAATGGCCTTTATTAAAATATGACAATGTGCACTTTAACCACATGTGATTTTTCTATTATAAATCTCAAATTGTGGAGTACAGAGGCAAATAAATAAATGATGGAACATTATGGAGGGCACTGTATATGACATAATCTATTTAAGGTAGAAAGTTGGCCCAGGATATTTTGCATGTGCATTATTAACAAAATTGCCATTTTCCTACAAATGAAGACACTTGGGCAAATAATGAAAAAAAACATATTTAATTAGTTTGATGGGCAAGTTTATGTTAAAGATCTAGAGTACAGTGAGGTTTCTGGAGAACTTGGAAGCAAAGGTGAGAATTTTCATGTTGATGCTATGTTTAAATGGGAGCGCATATCAGTTGGCAGGCATCGGGTGGTACAGGGTTAAGCAGAGCTTTCAATTACCATGTTGATGAAGAATGGAAGGAAGAAAATTGCCTGGAAGAAAACTGAATAGTCAAGTTTAGAGGCAATAAAGGTGTAGAAATCAATAAAGGACAATTGAGTCAGTACAAAATAAACTGATGGAGAAACTACTTGTGTATGCTTTGATATTATGGTTAATTCTGTTTTGCAAACAACCTTTATCCTAATAAATATGTGCATTTGAAGGTGTTACTTATGTCTTTGACCTTTGCTTCACCTACAGGTGCTGAGGGATACAAGGATGCATCACCTCCGACTACTCTATATCCTTGGATGTTATGCTGTCATCTTTATGGTTCCAACTTGGATCCTTGTTGATCTCTCTTCATTTTTTATTAACAGCTCGGTAGTGAGTGGTATCTTTATTGAAAACTAATTATTGCTAAGTTTCTGTGCATTTTGCCCCTTTTTTTCCCCAGGTCATTTAAAAATTCAACATTGGCCGAGCAACTGCAAAGTCTTTGTCTTTGTTGCAGTCTTTTTCCTGTAATGTTTCAATATATCAAGGTCCATGAGAGACAATTATATAAACCTGGGCTCCTCAGCTAGTTCTGACTGAAGAAACACATGCAATACATAACAAGATGACAAAATTAAATCTATTACATTACTTACCCCAGAAATAAGAGAACGAGTTTAGGGCTGGCCTCAAGATATGTTTTTTTCTTACATGGGGGATTGAAAATAAGTTAAAGGAAGACTGAGACATGACTGAGAAACACAATCAGATTGTGTGCAGGTGAATACATCACTGATTGAAGCATGAGATCTCTTTGTATCTTTTCCATTTTTTCTATCATTGTACAGATGAAAAAAAGTAAGACATTTATGTTATTTGAGCAAATTTGTTCGTATTAACACTCGGCTGTCTTAAGAACTGATACACCTATTTCAGTACTAAAGCTGCAGAGCGTATCAACATGACAGAACTGACTGGGGATCCTCATTATCCATTTTTACCAGTGATAGATGTGCATCTGTGGAAGGTCATCCACAGAATATTTTCCCTGCCTCATAAATGTTATTTCCTTATCAAGTATCTATACACTGTAAATGGATCGATTGTAATCATGCATTGTCTGTCTGCTGACTGGTTAGCACACAACAAAAGCTTTTCACTGTACCTTGGTACACGTGACAATAAACTAAACTGAACTGAACTGAACCCGAGTGTTAGACAGCAGCCTGGCCACTGGCTTGTGGATACCAGCCATTGGTACAAGCCAGATCTCCCATTGGAATACATTTCAATCCTTTGGGTAAGAATAGAGTTCTGAACTACTGCAATGTCGGCATCAAGCTGTAATGTTGTAACATATTTGGCTTTATACATTACTGGACATGAGCTCTTGTTAATTGGTAAACACATCCTACAGTTTAAATCTCATCTAAATAGAGCAATGGATGTAAATTGTTTAATAGATGGAGTGCAGGTAGAATACCCTATTACAAAAAGAAGGTCGTAGGATTTTGTACAGAATTACATGGTTAAAAGCAAGAAAATTGCAATGAATTTGTTCAATGGTTAGGAAATGGCTGGAATATTTTGTGTCTTTCTGTGTGACCTATTACAGCAAACATATTAGCAGTACATAAAGGCACCAAGAAGTCAGTAGAATGAAGATTAACTGGGCAATTAGACTGAAAATAATTATCCTCTTTAAATGTGATTTATTTCTATTACAAATCTCAAATTGTGGAGTACAGATGCAAATAAATAAATGATGGGTCTTTGTGCCAAACATTATGGAGGTCACTGTATGTCCCTTTTAAATATAATAATCACCTTAACTCTTGACCAATCTGCTGTGATAATCCACTTTTTCAATTATTTATATATTATATATATTATATTATATATATCATGTGCTTCAGTTTCGTTCTTCCTAACATTTAATATCCCTGATGCATCCATTTAGGCCAGTGAAACAAAACTAAAATTCTGGATGCAACATTTGTGGAGGAAAAAAACAGTTAACATTTTGGACCAGGGACCCTCCCTTTGAATTGGGGTGAAAGTGGAGGGATGTCAATTTTTGAAGCAGGCTGAGTGGGGAGGAGTGGGATGTAAGACATAAGACTATAGTTTATAAGATTATAGTTTATAAGACTATAAGATTAGTAAAGATAGTTCAGCTGTGAAGGAACTTGAATATTGACTGCGAACAAGCCATTTGAAATGAGCAAACTCTTTTTAGTTGTGTAATTTACCTTGTTATATGCACAGAAATTGACCCTGTAACCAAGCTCCTGCTCTCCCCTTCCAGACAGATACCTCGCACTGGCACTGGACCCTTATATTGCTGATCATCAGTGGTTTCTGTAACTTTGCTCAGAACATGGTTGCCTTCAGTATCCTGAACCTCATCAGCCCGCTGAGCTACTCTGTGGCCAATGCTACCAAGAGGATCATGGTGATCACTGTGTCCCTCCTAATGCTGCA
Organism: Leucoraja erinaceus; assembly: GCF_028641065.1. NCBI lineage: Eukaryota > Metazoa > Chordata > Chondrichthyes > Rajiformes > Rajidae > Leucoraja > Leucoraja erinaceus. Next base: position 15,285,709 of record NC_073405.1, read on the forward strand.
AAACCCAGTCACGAGTACCAACATTATGGGGATGATGACTGCTATTGTCGGAGTGTTTGCCTATAATAAGGTCAGTCTATCTCTTCATTATATTTTTACCTACAGCTGCTTATTGACACTAAGTTGAAATTTCAAGGGATTAGCTGACCTCTTCTACTTTGGTACATGTATATCCTTCAGCTGCAAGACTCGACGCTGAGTACTGTCATCTACTCAATTATTGGAGGACAGAGGGTGATAAGCCAACATCACGCCTGTTCCTATCTTTAACAGTCTTACATATACTTGGAGCAATAAATACATGAGTAGATCTAATTAAGGAATCCCAGTGTGTGGATCATTGCTCCTAGAGATTCACAGTATGTGCATTGACACAGGCGAGGAGCAAAGAGTTCTCTTGTGAATCAAGTTTATTGATGAGATCTATCTTTTTGTAAATCTGAGGCTACAACGTTGAAGTTTCTGCTTTAATTCTTTAAGTCACCTAACGTTAATAAAGAAAAAGTAATACCATCCTTCAGCTTGAGAATTCAATTGCTCACAACTATTTAACATTTTAAATCTTTAAACAATATCCATTTGTTTCCTCTTTTTCAAACAGGCTAAATATGATGCCAATCAAGAGGCCAAGAGGAAGTTGCTCCCAGTATCTTCAGGGGATCTTGTTTCCCTTAATCGACATCAAGAACTGTCTGCTGAGCAGAAGGTGCTGCTGAATGGGACTGCACTGTATCCTCAGCACACTGAATACCAGTACGGACGGACTGGCCTGCTGGCAGAACAGTCACAGTACAATCGGCAGACCAGCATTGGAACCACCTTTGTGTCCAATCGATTTGATGTCTAGACTTATGAACAGAAACATCCGTTAACTTATTCTGTGCACTAACGGAAACTCTGTCAACTGATAGATTTTATCAAGAGACCTCACCCGAGGTACTATCATTTTAATTTTCTGGTAATGGAGGGAACTCTGTAATTTGGACTGGATGACGATCTGTTTTACATTCTGTGTTATGTCACTGTTTATCTAGCATTCACTCTGCTTAGCATTTGTGGTGATAGAGTGTGGGATGGTAGACAAATATCAAGTGATTACTTCAAAGTGAGCAGGGTTCTGCTTCGGTCAAGTCCCGCCACAACGCCCATTTCTTAGAGGTTGATTGAGTACATGAAAGATTTATAATCCTGCTCTTCCAACCCGATACATCCCTTTGTTGTCTCTGAGTTGTGTTTCAGTTACAATGCACTTGACCAAATCATCACAAATATTAGTGTAGCATCTTATTCAATGATACAGTTTCTCACTTTTGGGGTGACTACTTATTTGTCAATCATATTCTCTTTATATGGGTATAAAGAGAGTATGATTGACAAATCGGTGGTAATATTCTGTTGATATATATATATTTAACTATCAGTGATTGGTGAATTGGAAAGTATTGATCAATTGGTTGCTGTAAATGCCATGCTGTATGTAAATATGTGCGTGTTGGCAGAAGCGAGGTTTTGACATCCTGATGTTGAGGTTTACCTCTGTCCTGCATGGCACTTAATTATCCAGGCTGTCGTCTTTAACTATAGACTTCCTGGTAATCTGATTTGATAGTCCTTACAGTATGGATGATTTTGATCCTTATCGTATCAGAACTAGATCTTAATAATCCACTTTCACATCCCAAATTTCTGCTAGCAACTTAAATAAACAAACACACATGGTGATCAAACTGCAGATCACATACTGAGCCATATTACTACAATCAAATCACAACAGGTTAACGAACCTCAGATCCAGGAAATCATGGGCTCTAGCCTACTCCAGAAAATTGAGAAGAGAATCTGAGCTGCATTTGGCTACAATACAGAGCTCAAGAACATAGAAGTCCTTTTTTTGCAAGACCTTGTAATTTTGATTGCTGAATGTGAAGAGACCAAGGGAGTTGTCCGTTATGTCAACTAAAGTTACCTGAAACAGACTTTTGTATCAACTATCTGAAGGTTGTTTGTGGGACCTTTGTGCAAGTTGATTATTGTGATTCATGCATTTTAACAGTAATACGTTTCATAAGTGATTGTGTGAAAAGTTTTTTGGGGGTTTTGAAATGGTACAAGGCACTGGATGAATGTGGGTCTTTTCTATATTCAGGCAGTCCCGAATATTGTAATATTTAAAACTAGACTAGTGTTGAAAGTGTTTACTTGTGCGTGTCAAATAGTGAGATGTCAGTCTACAATTGCAACTGGAAGCAGGTGTCCATAAAAGGATAAGTGTGCAAGCTCCAGGATGGGAACAAATTTCTTTAAAATGATGAAAACTGAGGGGAAATTTAAGTTACTAGAAAACACAGCAACTTGAAGAAGAAAGATGAGCACTATTTTCAGTTTCTATCTTCTTGTGAATGGTGTACATTCTGCTGTTTATCTATAGATGCAGACCTACTCACTGTGTTTCCAGCAGTCCCTTGTTTTAAGCCTGTTCTGTGCCATTCGTATCCTCTCAAGAATCTAGATTTTACACATGTGCAACCAAGGAACGATTCTAATATTGATAGTCACATATTCCAAATATTCTTTCATTCTGTTTTGCTTTTTTGTATAGCAGAATTATTGCTTAGCTGCAGTCATAAAGGAAATTGGCTGCAAATCCTTTGATAACAAATATGTCTCAGCTGACTAAGTTGTTGACCTTGGGTTGACTTGTCACTCATTAGTGACCGAAAAAGAGACATAAATGCTTTAACAGGTGATCAATGGTCATACCAGTGTTATTACTAAATAAAAGGGAAGTGTTTTCTATACGTGCTCATCATACAGTCCTCTTGTGCGTGTTTCTTCTTCTATAGTTTGTATGTGCTTTATATTTGAGAGGCTTCTCTTTTCATTCTGCCTTGCTTTATGTCATTATTCAATTCAATTTATTTGTTATTCTTTTTCTTCCGTACTGTTACAACCTTTCGCTGTCAGTAATTATATTTTTCCTGAAGAAGGGTCCCAACCTGAAATGCCGTCTGTCCATTTCCCTTCACAGATGCCTGACCTGCTGAGTTCCTCCAGCATTTTGTGTTTTGCATTAAAATTTTCTCTCTGATTGTTACTGTCCGTCTTACTTTGTCTCTGTCATGTGTTGAATGACATTATAATTGTTGTTGATAATTGATTTGTTCACAGATATTTTCCAAGTCCCCCAGTTACTGTTCTCCCCATCCCAAACAGTTTAACGCCAATACTGAATATTGGAAATAGCAATGCATGTGCAACTCATAAAGGGGAGAAACTTGCAAGGTTGATGTGCAACACAATTTTCAACGTTATAAATTGACTTTTTCTTTTTGTAATTCATTACTAGGAAACAAATATTTGTGTTGCATTCCATTTTCTTGTGCCCTATAGTTTTTCATTGTGGTTTCAGCATTAGCAGAGATGATGAGCAGCACTACACATCATCACAATAATTACTCCAATCTCTTTAACAAGTTGCTGAATAAATCAGCCCTATGGGATGCTTTTCAAATTAAAATGTTCTGTTTTAGTCCTGTTTCACAATCCATCTGCTTTAATTCTTCTAGGTTGTAACTTAAAATCTAATTTTGCAGTACATCTAAAATGAAATCTAAGTTTTGTGATTTCAGTAAAACCTTTTTATTGATAATTAATTCCTATTTTTGATCTCCACTCCTGCCCCTAGATACTCCTTGCCTGGCTCATAAGACAGTGCTCTTTGGTTGAACTATGCAGTCTATTCCTTGAAGGGGAAGAACTTATCAGAGGATACATCTCAAATTGACTAAATCCTAACTTCATAAGTACCCAATTGATTGTAAGGTATTTTGGATCATCCTCTCATGAAAAACATGAGATGAATGAACATTTTTTAAAATAAATTGGTAGATGCATAGGGTTGACACAGGATTGCAGCTGCAGAATGCTTTTAGCTTGGAGCTGCCTTCCATTGTTTACCATGTATTTAATTTTGCTCTGAGTGATGTTCACATTATGTTCCTCTGCTTGCAGTTAACTATAGTGCAGCCTGCATTGAATGCTTGAGAAACACTCATTGATCCAGTGACATGACCACTATTCCCAGTTTTAAAACAAACATATCTGAGTATTGACTCACAAAAGCTTGGCTCAGTTGCAAGCTGACCTCGACCATATCTTTAAAATAGTTTAATAATCTGCTCAGCACCCAGTGGTGAATGTTCTGAATGTAGCTAGAGTGTGTGACCATTCATAATTCACATCCTGACAGTGGTTTGGTTTGGGCCAGATTTCCACATTTTCTGCCTTCCTAAAGCACAAGAAACAGTTGTATCGGGCTTTGAAATAGCATTTTTTAAATGTGTTGTGCAATATTTCTTCTGTAAATATGGAATTAATTCTACCTCTCAGGGTTTAATTGTGGATATGCAGGTGCATTTGAATTATGTTTCTAACGGTTGTATCACTGGGGTATGGGTAGAACTAATCTATCTCAAAGGTTGGACAGATTACTTCTCTTGGAGTGGAGCATCATGTGTAAAATGGGAATTCTGTGATAAAAAATATAGGAAATCAGGGTTTTTCTAATTGAACTTGGAAGTATTTATTTTGTGCAGTTTCATGTAATCAATCAAGTGCAAAAGCACCACGTTACCAGATATCAGGTTGACATTTTCTGAAGCTGAATAATGGAAGTTTGATAACATTTGACTGATACAGATACATATGAGATGGGGAATTAATAGGTGTGGAGAGTTTTGAAATTTGAGGAGTTTAATGGCTACAGTGAAGGGCACAATAGATGGTGCTTGCCACAGCAAGGAAAGGATACCCCAAGAGGTTTACGGGTAAAAGGATTGAGGATATATAAAAAGTTTATTCCAGGAAGGTTATAAACAGATGTGGTGCCATTTCATCATTTTCTTCCTCCTATCTACAGATTCATCTTTTTATTAAATAATTGAACAATAAAACCCTCATACGTCCCGTCCTAAATTTAAGAAGAAAAACTCCTTTTTTTTTAAAGGAGGGAGTGCTGCTGTGCAATTCATTGCTGCTCAAAATTTTACATTTCTCCATTAATATAAACAACAGTAAATGTTATCGTATGTCTCCTTTGACACAATTAAAATTATGCTTCATATTCTAATGAGTATTATGGGATTAAGTAAATTTATTTTCGACCTGGTTTTGACTCGAACCATTTGGTGAATTTTTAATTATTTAAAATATGGTTTGGGGGGTAAATCGGATTTGTTCGTGTCTTCTTTTTCTGGCAGTGGTGTGGTTTTTCCATTAAAATGTTTATTCAGAACAAGAGCACATGCTTCCAATAGAAGGCCAGTACTACAGTAACAAAGCCTGAAGTCACTGCCTAAGAGTACCAGAATTTTCTGATGCAAACTTACTTCCCTGGTGGAATTTGTCATTTTTTCTCGGATTACATTGTACCCATCTTCATACCAACATTTTGGTCCTTGAATTTTGCCCTTAAGGGCAAGCACAGTAAATACAATTAGCTATGTAAATGTTGAATGTCTCATCCTGAAAGGGAGTTAGCCTGGGATTCAGTGAGATATTTGTACAATTTAAATCTTCGCTGCAAACTGATCATAGTCCCCCTCATCATTGCATGTTTGGAATGCAGCCAGCCAGTACATCCAATCTGAAATAACTATTTTGGTCAGATATTCCCATTTATTTTTTTTTACTTTTTGATCTTACTGTGATAGACATAGGTTGTGTTAGAATTTGTGTGCATAATATAGAAATTTCAGGTTCTATGTATTACAGGTTTCCCGACACTGGTATTGTTTCTCAAGCTCAGTGGCTGGAAGCCCTTGAAGGTGAAGGTGTATGTGTGTGTGTGTGTGTGCCAATGCTCACTGGTGTATCATGTCTACCTACAGACTATTTTTAACTTAATAACAAGTGTTAATGAAAGAAAATGTGATAATAAAGTGAAAAGAGAAGCCGGTGCTGCCATGAGTCTTTTATTTGTACAAACAGCTTGAGTCTAATACAGCAGACAGTAGATGGTGAAGAGGGTACATTGGAACATCATTGGTTGGGTGCTATTGCTTGTGGGCAAAACTATCTACTTGCCTAGTTCTGACTCAAATCAATCAACCAAATCTTGTGGAGGTTTCATATCAGTTGTTTTCTTGGTTTCAAACTCCATTTTTCAATTTACCTCTGGTGAGAATTCAAACGTATATTCTCATCAGGTCAGGCAGCATGTGCGGTGGGAAGTACACAGATAACAATTTGGGTCAGGGGCCTTCGGACCGTCTAAATGTTAATGAACATTTTACTTTTATTAAGGTTTAAGCCATATTATGGACTTTGAGACAACATACTTGGTGAATAATATACAGCGCCCTCCATAATGTTTGGGACAAAGACCCATCATTTATTTATTTGCCTCTGTACTTCACAATTTGAGATTTGTAATGGTAAAAAATCACATCCCCCGGCCACCATAATGTCTGTTTATACATAGTCCCCCTGTTTCAGGGCACCATAATGTTTGGGACACATGGCTTCATGGGTGTTTGTAATTGCTCAGGTGTGTTTAATTGCCTCCTTGATGCAGGTATAAGAGAGCTCTCAGCACCTAGTCTTTCCTCCTGTCTTTCTATCACCTTTGGAAACTTTTATTGCTGTTTATCAACATGAGGACCAAGGTTGTGCCAATGAAAGTCAAAAAAGCCATTATGAGACTGAGAAACAAGAATAAAACTGTTAGAGACATCAGCCAAACCTTAGGTTTACCAAAATGAACCGTTTGGAACATTGAAAAGAAAGAGAGCACCAGTGAGCTTACTAATTGCAAAGGGACTGGCAGGCCAAGGAAGACCTCCACAGTTGATGACAGAAGAATTCTCTCTATAATATAGAAAAATCCCCAAACACCTGTCTGACAGATCAGAAACACTCTTCAGGAGTCAGGATTTGTCAATGACCGCTGTCCGCAGAAGACTTCATGAACAGAAATACAGAGGCTACACTGCAAGATGCAAACCACTGGTTAGCCACAAAAATAGGATGGCCAGGTTACAGTTTGCCAAGAAGTACTTGGAGCAACCACAGTACTGGAAAAAGGTCTTGTGGACAGATGAGACGCAGATTAACATATGGAGGAAAGTATGGAGGAGAGAAGGAACAGCCCAAGATCCAAAGCATACCACCTCATCTGTGAAACACGGTGGTGGGGCATGCCTGGGCATGTATTGTTGCTGAAGGTACTGGCTCACTTATCTTCATTGATGATACAACTGCTGATGGTAGTAGCATAATGAATTCTGAAGTGATTTGAAGCATCCTATCTGCTCAAGTTCAAACAAATGCCTCAAAACGAATTGGCCGGCAGTTCATTCTATAGCAAGACAATGATCCCAAACATACTGCTAAAGCAACAAAGCTAAAAAATGGACGATTCTTGAGTGGCCAAGTCAATCACGCGATCTGAACCCAACTGAGCATGCCTTTTGTATGCTGAAGAGGAAGTAGCCCCCAAAACAAGCATAGGCTAAAGATGGCTGCAATACAGCCCTGGCAGAGCAACATCAGAGAAGACACCCAGCAACTGGTGATGTCCATGAATCGCAGACTTCAAGCAGTCATTGCATGCAAAGGATATGCAACAAGATACTAAACATGACTACTTTCTTTTACATGACATTGCGGTGTCCCAAACATGATGGTGCCCTGAAATGGGGGAACTATGTATAAACACTGCTGTCATTTCTACATGGTGAAACCAAAATGTATAAAAATGGCCTTTATTAAGATCTGATAATGTGCACTTTAACCACGTGATTTCTTTCTGTTACAAATCTTAAATTGTGGAGTACAGAGGCAAATAAATAAATGATGGGTCTTTGTACCAAACATTATGGAGGACTATGTAAATGTATTTTGAGGGGAAACTGGACATGTAGATGAAGAAACAGAAAGTCATAAGGTAGATGAAGGCAGTACTGGTGCAGCATTAGAGTTGCTGACTTACAGCGCCAGAGACCCGGGTTCGATCCTGACTACAGGTGCTGTATGTTAGGAGTTTGTATGTTCTCCCTGTGATTGCGTGGAATTTTTCTGGGTGCTACGGTTTCCTTCCACACTCCAAAGACGTACGGTTTTGTAGGTTAATTGGCTTCGATTAAAAAAAGTACATTGTTCCTACTGTGTAAGATAGTGCTAGTGTATGGGGTGTTTGCTGGTTGGCACGGACTTGGTGGGCCGAAGGGCCTGTTTCTACGCTGTATCTCTAAAGTCTAAAAGTAAACTCATGGGAGGCAGAAGGACACAAAGTGCTGGAGCAGGTCAGGCAGCATCTCTTGAGAACATGGATAGGTGACGTTTTGGGTTGAGAGTTGTGCAGTGTCTTAACACTGGCATAAACCAGCTGAAACAAAAAACTAATATTTGTGCTGTCATTTCTGTTGTAGCCTATACTGGGATTTCTAGATTTTAAATAATTGATACCCAAATTTTAAAGGGAATTATTGATCGTTTGACTATCATCTGCCTGACTTTTCCTTAACCTCCTTCTGGCCAAAACATGGAACAATATTGAAAGAAGCAGAATTTAAATCTTGTAACATTTCAGGATTATCTGGAAATTATCCAACTTTAACTACCAATCAGGTCTTAAACGTCATGTTTCATTGTCACAAACCTGACACCACATAGAAAAGTTGGCTGCCACCCACTATCCAACTACATAGAAACATAGAAAAATTAGGTGCAGGAGGAGGCCATTCGGCCCTTCGAGCCTGCACCGCCATTCAATATGATCATGGCTGATCATCCAACTCAGTATCCCGTACCTGCCTTCTCTCCATACCCCCTGATCCCCTTAGCCACAAGGGCCACATCTAACTCCCTCTTAAATATAGCCAATGAACTGGCCTCGACTACCCTCTGTGGCAGAGAGTTCCAGAGATTCACCACTCTCTGTGTGAAAAAAGTTCTCCCCATCTCGGTTTTAAAGGATTTCCCCCTTATCCTTAAGCTGTGACCCCTTGTCCTGGACTTCCCCAACATCGGGAGCAATCTTCCTGCATCTAGCCTGTCCAACCCCTTAAGAATATTGTAAGTTTCTATAAGATCCCCTCTCAATCTCCTAAATTCCAGAGAGTATAAACCAAGTCTATCCAGTCTTTCTTCATAAGACAGTCCTGACATCCCAGGAATCAGTCTGGTGAACCTTCTCTGCACTCCCTCTATGGCAATAATGTCCTTCCTCAGATTTGGAGACCAAAACTGTACGCAATACTCCAGGTGTGGTCTCACCAAGACCCTGTACAACTGCAGTAGAACCTCCCTGCTCCTATACTCAAATCCTTTTGCAATGAAAGCTAACATACCATTCGCTTTCTTTACTGCCTGCTTGCCCTTCACTATATACGGGCAAGCACAGAAAAGGCAAATGGGAGTTCATCAACAAGGAAAAGGTAACAATTTCATACTCCACAGATGTTTCACAACCGTCTATTATGTTTTAATGCAAAATACTATTATGCTCTGTATATCTTCTATCACAAGATAACGTTAACCATTACATAAACATCACCAACTGTCCTTGTTTCCTTCCCGTTTTTTTCAACGTTCTGCTGTTGCTGAAATCAAATCCTACCACTGCTTTCCTTTTCACACTTCAAAAGCAGCTCAGAACCATTTCCATTTTGAATGTGATGCAGGAACGTGGAAGATAGAGGCAAATAAATAAATAAATAGATATAGATAAATAAATAGGAGGAAACAGATAACAAAAACAAAGTTTTTAAAAATGCCTGTGGCAATGCTTCTGATGGGGAGGAGGGATAGAAAATAATTATCAATGCGAGTTGGAATTGTGATTGAAGGGAAAAAAAGATCAGTCAAATGGGGTTAGAGACTACTTATTCAAATATACTAAGGTTAAAGCAGCAGCAAATGAACGGAGAAAGTCAGATGGAAAAAGGAGAAAGAGAGAGAGAATAAAGACTCAATGAAATAGGGTTGGATAAGGAAGTCCAACTGTACAAAGACATTTGATATGTTTTGCAGAAGAGCAGGTTATATCAGTTGAAAACCAAATACTACTCAGTTAAAAAAAAATGACTAATACCTATTATAAAGTAATTGTCTATGTATCAAAAGCACTGGCAGAAGAAAACTAGAATGGAGTATTCTTTAGATAATATGAAATTGAACAGTGGTTTTGTTCAGAAGGATTATTGTGCACTAATCACTGAATATTGGCCTTTATTGCAAATGGATACAAGATAAGAAATTATATATAATTATTCAATTATATAGCGTCTTCATGAGTCTACATTTGATATATTGTGAATACATCTGATCTTGATCCCCCAAAGAGGATTTATTTATGATATAGGAAGTGTTAACAAAGTTTCACCATATTAATTACTGGGAAGGAGGTTTGTCATACGAGGAGATATTCACAAAATTATTTTAAACGAATGAGAGGTATCTACATTCTTACAGGGATCGACATATAATACGTGATGGTATTATAATCTCAGTTTCCGAAGCTGACATCACAAGATCCTTCAGGAGGGTGAATCCTCGGAAAAAGTCTGGACCTGATGGTGTAACTGGTGACTTTCTCAAAACCTGTGCGTACCAACTGGCTGGAGCTTTTGCGGACATCTTCAACCTCTCATTACTGAGGTCTGAGATTCCCATCACATTTAAAAGAGCATCAATAATACCGATGCTCAAGAAGAGTCAGCTGACATGCCTCAATAACATCCGTGGTGATGAAGTGCTTTGAGAGGTTGGCTATGGTACATATCAACGATTACCTCAGCAAGAATATGGACCCACTACAATTTACCTAATGACAAGAGATCAACAGAGGATGTGATCTCGCTGGCTCTCCACTCTGCATTGGATCACTTAGACAATAAAAGCGCACTCATCAGGCTGTTCATTGACTAGAGCTCAACGTTCAACACCATCATCCTCTCCAAACTTTTTACCAACCTCAGGGAACTGGGTTGCTGAGCATCCCTTTGTAAGTGGACACTAGACTTCAAGGCAATTTAAATCTTGTAACATTTCAGGATTATCTGGAAATTATCCAACTTTAACTACCAATCAGGTCTTAAACGTCATGTTTCATTGTCACAAACCTGACACCACATAGAAAAGGTAATCTGTTTGTTTGGCTGCCACCCACTATCCAACTACATAGAAACATAGAAATTAGGTGCAGGAGGAGGCCATTCGGCCCTTCGAGCCTGCACCGCCATTCAATATGATCATGGCTGATCATCCAACTCAGTATCCCGTACCTGCCTTCTCTCCATACCCTCTGATCCCCTTAGCCACAAGGGCCACATCTAACTCCCTCTTAAATATAGCCAATGAACTGGCCTCGACTACCCTCTGTGGCAGAGAGTTCCAGAGATTCACCACTCTCTGTGTGAAAAAAGTTCTCCCCATCTCGGTTTTAAAGGATTTTCCCCTTATCCTTAAGCTGTGACCCCTTGTCCTGGACTTCCCCAACATCGGGAGCAATCTTCCTGCATCTAGCCTGTCCAACCCCTTAAGAATATTGTAAGTTTCTATAAGATCCCCTCTAATAAGACAGTCCTGACATCCCAGGAATCAGTCTGGTGAACCTTCTCTGCACTCCCTCTATGGCAATAATGTCCTTCCTCAGATTTGGAGACCAAAACTGTACGCAATACTCCAGGTGCGGTCTCACCAAGACCCTGTACAACTGCAGTAGGACCTCCCTGCTCCTTTACTCAAATCCTTTTGCTATGAAAGCTAACATAACATTCGCTTTCTTCACTGCCTGCTGCACCTGCATGCCTACTTTCAATGACTGGTGTACCATGACACCCAGGTCTCGCTGCATCTCCCCTTTTCCTAGTCGGCCACCATTTAGATAATAGTCTGCTTTCTGTTTTTTTGCCACCAAAATGGATAACCTCACATTTATCCACATTATACTGCATCTGCCAAACATTTGCCCACTCACCCAGCCTATCCAAGTCACCTTGCAGTCTCCTAGCATCCTCCTCACAGCTAACACTGCCCCCCCCCAGCTTAGTGTCATCCGCAAACTTGGAGATATTGCCTTCAATTCCCTCATCCAGATCATTAATATATATTGTAAATAGCTGGGGTCCCAGCACTGAGCCTTGCGGTACCCCACTAGTCACTGCCTGCCATTGTGAAAAGGACCCGTTTACTCTCTACTCTTTGCTTCCTGTTTGCCAGCCATTTCTCTATCCACATCAATACTGAACCCCCAATGCCATGTGCTTTAAGTTTGTATACTAATCCCTTATGTGGGACCTTGTCGAAAGTCTTCTGGAAATCCAGATACACCACATCCACTGGTTCTCACCTATCCACGCTACTAGTTACATCCTCACCACTCCTTCACCATTACAACATGATTGCAGTGTACATCAACCACAAAACGAGCAATGAAAATGTGTGAAGAGGACATCCCAAACCATAATTTCTATTAGTTTAAAAGAGCAGTAGTCACATTGCAACACACCCGACTTCAGGCCATGCAATATCCTGACTTGAAAATGTATCAGTGTTTCTGGAATTAATTAGCCAATATGGCTTTTGGAGCATCTTTCTTCACCACATGGACAGCAACATTCAAGAAGTAGCACTCCTTAATCTCCGAAGGATAGGTCGGGATGAGCAATAAATTCAGCTTCTTGCCCACAACCTTAGAAATAAAAATGGTTGCAAAGTTTAGGATTTCTCTTTAAATGCCGTTGAATTCAGCTGTCCAACAGTAAAGACTCAAGTGTTTCATCAAAAGTTTACTGCTCAGACATCAATTTGATTATACAATTATTAATATAATTTGTTTTCCTGAAGACCAATGGTAACCAGACTTTGCTTCCAAGATGTTTGACTTTCAGCCATCCTGCAAAGTCTTTCCCAAAAGACCACCACTTTGCCAAAGAATCCTTACTTTTCCTTCAGCAACAAATATGCTAACCATAGACTCGTATTATCAAGTACTATAGCTTCAATATTCTGGCCATCACCATTATACAGAAACCCAAATGAGATATCACATAAACACTGTACTTAAAATAGCAGTTCAGAGGCTGAATACCCTGTCATGAGTGACTTGTGTCCTGACATCCCAAAATCTTTCTAATGTCTCATCTCCAAGGCACAGGCCAGGAGGTTGATGATTTATCGGTAGCTGTGTGTGCCATCCACAAAATGCACAACAGGTATTTGCTAATAGATGTGATAGATGTAATAGGGCTATTTTTAAGAGCCCTACCTAGCTCTCTCTTGAAAGCATCCAGAAAACCTGCCTCCACCGCCCTCTGAGGCAGAGAATTCTACAGACTCACCACTCTCTGTGAGAAAAAGTGTTTCCTTGTCTCCGTTCTAAATGGCTTACTCCTTATTCTTAAACTGTGGCCCCTGGTTCTGGACTCCCCCAACATCGGGAACATGTTTCCTGCCTCAAGCGTGTCCAAGCCATTAACAATCTTATATGTTTCAATGAGATCCCTCTCATCCTTCTAAACTCCAGAGTGTACAAGCCCAGCTGCTCCATTTTCTTAGCATATGACAGTCCCGTCATCCCGGGAATTAACCTTGTAAACCTACGCTGCACTCCCTCAATAGAAAGAATGTCCTTCCTCAAATTAGGGGACCAAAACTGCACGCAATACTCCAGGTTTGGTCTCACTAGAGCTCTGTACAACTGCAGAAAGACCTCTTTGCTCCTATATTCGATTCCTCTTGTTATAAAAGCCAACATGCCATTCACTTTCTTCACTGTCTGCTGTACCTGCATGCTTACTACCATAGATTGATGTTCATGGACCCCCAGATCCCATTTTACTTCCCCTTTTCCCAATTTGACGCCATTTAGATAGTAATCTGCCTTCCTGTTTTTGCTACCAAAGTGGATAACCTCACATTTGTCCGCATTAAACTTCATCTGCCATGCATCTGCCCATTCCCCCAACCTGTCCAAGTCATCCTGCATTCTCATAGCATCCTCCTCACAGTTCACACTGCCACCCAGCTTTGTGTCATCTGCAAATTTGCTAATGGCTATTCTGAAGATATTAATTGTCTGGCACGTTTGTATTGTGAATGTGATATCACTTATTAGTCCATGTCCGTTGGTGTCCCTAACGTGTAGGGAAAGATGCTGGTTTAAATTGAAGGTAGACACAAACTGCTGGAGAAACTTAGCGAGACAAGCAGCATCTCTGGAGAGAAGGATTGGGTAACGTTTCGGGGCAAATTAAAGGAGAAGGGTCTCGACCCTAAACGTTACCCATTTCTTCTCTCCAGAGACGCTGCTTGTCCCGCTGAGTTACTCCAGCATTTGGTGTCCCAAACATGTTAGGTTAGCCATGACTCTTCAGACAGACGGTAATGAGAAAAGTTAACGAGAGTCCTTGGATGTGAAGGCTATGGGAAGCAATCTAATAATTCTGGAGAAACATCTTTACAGACTATTATAAAAACGACGCATAAAGTGTGGCAGAGACAGCTTGATGTATCTTTGGAATGCACAGATATGGTATGGAGACAGGCCCTTCGGCCCAGAGTCCATGCTGACCCGACCCTGATCCTACATCGTCATTTTACTCTCTCCATGTTCACATCAACCACCCACGCATTAGTTACAACGGACAATTAGCCTCGCAACCCGCACGTGTTCGGGATGTGGGAGGACGTGGAGCTTGCGCGCAGACAGCAGCCGAGGTCAGGGACGAACACGGGTCTCCGGGGCAGCGGTTCCGCAAGAATTAGCCGGTAGGATTTGAATGAGGACACGTGCGTAGATGCCAGCACGTTGCAACACCTACCACCTCGACGTTCCGACGCTGAAGCCCCGCCCACGCTGGCTGTTCCCTCCGCCGCCGCCGCCCCGCTGCCCAGTGACAGCGAGCGGTCGCTACTGCGCATGTGCGGGGGAAAGGCGCCGGTGTCGCGAAGTCTCTGCCGTCAATCAGTTTCGCTTCCGGTTGGCGGCCGCCGCGGACGGTGCGCCTGAGTTACAAGTGTGACATAGTGGCTTAAACACTCTTTCTAGACGCGCCGAGTGAGAGCAGACGCCAGCCATGGATATACCGGTGCCTCCTGAGGGTAAGTGCGGAAACGGTCTGATTTATAACTAAGCCGTTGCTAGCGAGCGTGATTGATGTTCTCGTGCAGCAGCGTCTGGGCCCCGCAAACTGGCCGCTGCAGTTGGACAAGTACGTCCCGCGGCCGCAGTGCGCATGCGGCCAGGACAGACAGTCGGTCCACGGCGCACGCGCGTGGATTTGGGACCCCCCCTTGCTCATGCGCAGAGCGCCGCTGTTGGCTGTTACTCCGGCTGTTGCATGCGCACGCAGGTGGTCGGGTCGGGCGCGGGTCGGGTTTGGGCCCCGTCGGCAGCAACTGATCTCCGGGGGCAGATTGGGAGCCCAGGTTGTGAGCCCACAACGTGGACCATTGTCCAACGTAAACCCTCAGAAGACAGAATAAACTGCATTTGCCGGAATCTGGAGGAAGACACAAAGTATTTGAGTAACTCAGTCGTTCAGGCAGAATTAGGGAAAAGCCAGGCTGAAGAAGAGTCACAAGTTCACAAGTTAGGAGTAGAATTAGGCCATTCGACCATTCAATCATGGCTGATCCCTGCCTCATAATCCCATTTTCCTGTCGTCACCCCATAACCCTTGACACCCGTTCTAATCAAGAATTTGTCTATCTCTGCGTAAAAATATCCACAGACTGGGCCTCCACAGCCCTCTGTGGCAATGAGTTCCACAGATTAACTACCCTCTGACTAAAGAAGTTCTTCCTCACCTCCTTTCTAAAAGAGCACCCTTTAATTCTGAGGCTATAACCTCTGGTCCTAGACTCCCCCACCAGTGGAAACATCCATTCCACATCCACTCTTTGCCTTTCATTATTCCGTAAGTTTCAATGAGGGTCCCCCTCAACCTTTTAAACTCCAGCGAGTAGAGGCCCAGTGCTGTCAAACGTTCATCATATGCTAACCCACTCATACCTGGAATCATTCTTGTAAACCTTGTCTGGACCCTCTCCAGAGCCAGCACATCCTCAGATATGGGGTCCAAATTTGCTCACGGTACTCCAAATGCCGCCTGACCAGCGCCTTATAGAGCGACTGCATGACATCAAAGGTAGACACAAAATGCTGGAGTAACTCAGCGGGACAGGCAGCATCTCTAGGGAGAAGGATCTTCAGAGATACTGCCTGTTCCGCTGAGTTACTCTAGCATTTTGTGCCAACCTTCGATTTAAACCAGCATCTGCAGTTCTTTCCTATACACTCAGCATTCCATCTCAGTTTTTGTGTTCCAGTCCTCGATATAAATGCTACCATTGAATTTGCCTTCCTTACTACCGATTTGACTTGCAAATTAACTTTTTGGGAGTCCTCCACCTCCGATTTCTGGATTTGCTCTCCATTCAGAAAATAATCTATGCCTTTATTCTTATTAGCAAAATGCATGTCTCCACACTTTGTTAGACTCAATTTCATCTGCCACTTCTCTCCCATTCTCCTAACCTGTCAAAGTCCTTCTGCAGTCCTTGCTTCCTCTACACTGCCTGTCCCTCTACCTATCTTAGCATCATCTGCAAACTTGGCCTCAAAGCCCATTTTGAGTCCCAACCCGAAATATTGTCTATGTATTCCCTCCCCAGATGCTGACCCGCTGAGTACCTCTAGTACTTTGTGGTAAACCTTCAGAATCTGTTAATATGACTGGTGTACATTATTTCAGCCACATTTGTATAAACGGTTCATCTCAATCTCATATTTTTGCTTCTTTTCAAACCATTATCTCCACTCACCATATGTCTGCTGTCCATTCTAATTTTGAACTTTACAATTTGAGAATGTTGTACTGACTTGAGACTACATGCCTCCTTGAGAATCCTTCAAATTCAGCAAATGTTGAACAAACAAATACATAATACATTTACAGTTAGTATCTTATCCATATACTGGAAAAACAATTAATAATTCACATGTAGAAGATGAAGATGGAAAGGCTGTTCAATGTTAAGTGGATTTGGGTTTGCCAGAGAGATAATTTTGGCTGCTCAGAGGGAAACTACTTTGCTTAATCTGGTTTGGTTTTTTTTGCCAGTAACACCAACTTCCATTTATTTAGCACATCAAATGCAAAAAAAAATCTGATGAACTAAATACTACTATTATACTGCAAAATATCCTGAGCTATGTGATATCTTAAAACTTATGACCCAAAATCAAGTATAAGAGGACCTTAAAGGAAAACCAAGAGGTAAAAAGTGAGAGAGATACTGGGAGGAAATTGTAAAGACAGTTATCATTGATGGAACAATTAAACTTGGTAAAGCTGAGGGCCAAAATTGAAAGAGAGTATTAATTCAGAGGGGGTAGAGCTGAATCTGATAAAGGAAAAGTAGAATATGCATAAGGAGGGTATTTGGAAGAAAGACTGGGGAAGTTTCAAAGTAATGATGTTGCTTGACAGGCTGCCGATGGTGGTAGCAGGCATGGAATTGTGATTGAACAAAACTTGTATGTTAGATGCGTTTAGATGGGCTTGGTCGACCTCTCGCTTACAGAAAGGCCAGTCAAGAGTGTTTTGGAAGTCTACTAGAAAAACTAAATGCATGAATGAGGGGAGATGAAGCAGGGATGTAGTCAGATGATATAAAGGTTGAAAATAGCAGTCTTTGTGATGAGCTTTGTGATAGAATGCATGTGATCTGAAACTAAATTTTGGATCAAGTATTAAGTGTTGCAATCAGTTTGAGGAATGCCGATGGAGGTGGTGGTTTGAAAACGGGCTTCATGAAGAGGACCAAGGGCAATTTGATTGAAATAACTTTTTTTTCAATATTGTAAGTCTCAGACTTATGGATGGGTCCAGCATTTTGTGATGAGCTAAAGCTGGATATTAGAACATCACTGCATAGGAACAGGCCCTTTGGGCCACACTAATTGCGCTGACCATTGTGCCATTTGTGCCAATTTAAACTAATCACATCTGTCTGCACATGGCCTCTATCCCTCCATGCCCTGCCTATTCATGTGCTTGTTTAAATGCCTCTTAAATGTTGCTATTATATCTGTTTCCACCACCTTCCCTGACAGCATATTTGAGGCATCTACCTATCACTATATAAGCTAAAATTTGCTTATCAAATAAATCTCCTTTAAACTTTCCTCCTCTCATTTTAAAACTATACCTTCTAGTATTTGACATTTCCATCCCAGGGAAAGGACTCTGACCCGTCATAATTTTTTATACTTCTAGCCGGTTGCCCTCAACCACCAAGAGAGGGCAGAGAAAACAATTTTGTTCAACCTCTCCTTGTATGTAATACTCTCTAATCCAGACAAAATCCTGATTAAGATACAAAGTGCTGGAGTAACACAGCGGGTCAAACAGCATTTCTGGGGAACATGGATAGATGATGTTTAGGGTCAGGACCCTTCAGACTGATTGTGATGGGGGGGGGGGGGGGGGTTAGTAAGAGAGCTGGAAAATAGGAGAGGCTGGACAAAGTGTGGTGAGTGATAGGTGGATGCAAAAGATGTGAGATTAGGATAGAAGATGTGTGAATTATGAAGCCAGAGGAAGGAATGTGGGTGGAAGGAATTTGCAGAAAAGGGAGAAATAGGTGCAACTGCGTGTGGTGGTGGGGGGGGGGGGTTTAGTTTATGTTAGTTACATAAGTTTGGAACGTTCAATGTTCATACCACTTGTAAGCCACCCAAGTGAGGTGCTGTTCCTCAAGTTTGCTTGTTGCTTGGGTAGCTTACAACCTAATTAAATGCAGCTCATGCTCTACTTGAGTAGCTTACAATCTTAGCAACTGGAGGAACAACACCTTGTATTCCGCTTGGGTCGCTTACAACCTATGAGATATAAGAGCAAATCAGAAATCTGGTGTCTATTGCTTAATGAACCTCCTGACATTCAAAAATCTTTCTACATTCTACAAGGTACAAGTCAGCAATGTGATAGAATATCCTCCACTCGCTTGGATAAAGCATGACACCATCCACGGCTGAACAGTTGGTGTTATATTAACCATCCTAAACATTAACTTCCTCCACCACAGGCACGGTCACCACCATGTGCACCATCTACTGCGGTTATGTGCCTGGACTACTACAATAACACTCACAAAGTCTATCACCAAGAAAGATATGGGGAGCAAATGCATGAAAGCACAACCATCTGCAGGTTCTCTTCAGGTCACCACAATCAGCCAGAATTTATCATCCATCCTTCATCTCACTAACTCTAATTCCTGGAACACCCCCTCCCCTCCCCTCTCCATAGCACTTTTAAAACACTTCCACAAGAAAGCAAGGTTGTTCAAGATGTGAACTTACCGCCACCTTCTCATGAATGATTAGGCTTGGGAAATAAATGTTGTGCCTTCAGTAACACCTAGATCCAGGAAAAAGAATAATTAATAAACAAAATTGCCTTCCAACAAATGTGTCAGTGCATCTTCAGAAAATGGGTAAAGCATTGGCAGATGACCAAAGAGGCTATCGGTAAAGGTCTTTCTCTTGCCTTGTATGTTGTAGACATTATGGAACTTTTGAAGCATGGTGTTCGTCATTAAGGGGACAATAGTGGCAGTCAATTTGTGCATACACAAGAATCTCACAATTAGGATGGCGCAGATCAGTTCGTTGCTCATTTGAACTGTGTTTAGGAGTCTTATAAGCGTTCAAATGTTCGTCATGCACTGATGATTGTAAGTCTACCACTGTGTTGGTAATTAAGATAACTGTTTGAAATGGTGTGTAAAGAGCACGACCCGCAAAATGCATTTGATATAATTATTATGCCTTGTGAGATTTCTATTTACTTTGTGTATTCATCCCAACAGATTAATTAATTCTCCCTGCAGTACAGGCTTTGGTCATATAATAACAAAATTAAATTATGATTTGAAGTCAACCAACTCTTGAATTCTGCCCTAAAACTTGGTCAGGATAATTATCTGTGGACCAGCATCAAATACTGAAATAGTATCTGATGTATAGCGTTGTAGGAAAATCTATGCTGATTTTGATCTTGTGCTAGCATTTTGAGTTAAAGCAAATGTGAGCTTTAAATACAATTTGTGCATTGTAATATTTTTATTGTTGCAGACCAGGAATTGAGGAATGTTATTGACAAATTGGCACAGTTTGTGGCCCGGAATGGTCCAGAATTTGAGAAGATGACAATGGAGAAGCAAAAAGATAATCCCAAGTTTTCTTTTCTTTTTGGAGGAGATTACTACAATTACTACCAGTACAAGTTGGCAATTGAGCAGCAATGTAAGTAAAAAGATTATGATTGCACTCTTAAATTGGTACAAAGTAGATTATAAATATACTTGTCTTGGAAATTGTACTTGCTTCCTTAATACTCAAGGGTTGTGATTACTGTATTATATTTCTAGTGAATGGCATTGTAGTTTCCTTTAGTCTCTGATGGAGTTCTTTTTTTTCTCCGCACACAACTGCTGAGTAAGTAAATATGCCCAAAATGATTAATTTACTCTTGTCAAAACTGGTTTGAAATGTTGTTGGTGTGAGCCACATTTTTGAACTGCTGCAGTAATGGAAATATATTTCCAATTCAGGATTTTGGAGGGGAACATACAAGTGGTGGTGTTCACATGCACCTATTGCCTTCCTTGTTGGAACTTAGGAAGTTCGGCATGTCCCCTACAACTCCCACCAACTTCTACAGATGCACCTTAGAAAGCATTTTATCAGGATGCATCACAGTGTGGTTTGGGAACAGCTCCATCCAAGACTGCAAGAAATTGCAGTGAATTGTGGACATAACCCAGACCATCACACAAGCCAACCTCCCTTCCATTGACTCAAGGGTTGTGACATTTATACATCCCGCTGCCTCTGCAAGACCAGCAGCATTCTCCTCCCCTTTCCCATCAGGCAAAATGTATAGAAGTGTGAAGATGCACACCTCCAGATTCAGGGACAGTTTCTTCCCAGCTGTTATCAGGCAACTGAATCATCCTACCACAACCAGAGAGCAGTCCTGGACTACTATCTACCTCATTGGTTACCCTCGGACTATTCTTGATCAGACTTTGCTGGCTTTACCTTCCACTAAACGTTATTCCGTTGTCATGTATCTATACACAGTAAATTACTCGATTGTAATCATGCATTGTCTTTCCGCTGACTGGATAGCACGAAACAAAAGCTTTTCACTGTACCTCGGTACACTTGACAATAAACTAAACTGAAAACTGACTGGTCACAGATTTCAGAGCTGAAATGCAATGTCCTTTGTTGTGGATAAACTGTGAAGTTACAGTGTGATAGTGCTGAAGGGAATGAATTACAAATATACTAATCAATGTAAAATGTTTTCTCCTGAATGATGATGATGATGGTGAGCATCAGCATGTCATTTTGACATTAGTTTGTACATGGAGTCCGCTGACCATTAAGCATCCATTGACACAAATCCTACTCAAAAGTTATTTTATTCTCCCAACAATTTCATTATCGGCTTGGAAATACTAAAGCTGTGTTGCCTTTGGTTTGGAAATGCTAAAGATGTGTTGCCTTTGGTTTGGAAATGCTAAAGGTGTGTTGCCTAAGGTTTGGAAATGCTAAAGCTGTGTTGCTTTTGGTTTGGAAATGCTAAAGCTGTGTTGCCTAATTAAAGTTGCCTTGCCTAATTAAAGTTGCCTTGCCTAATTAAAGTTGCCTTGCCTAAGAGGCCGCGACTCGAATAATAGTCGCGTCCTCACCAGGAAGCGGCTGAAGGACGGTATCCCCCGCACCGTGCCCTCTTCCCCCACATAAAAACATTTAAAAAATCATAAAAAACACACATCAACATAACTAAAAAAACAAAAAGATACCTGGCTGAAGGTGGAGGCTGCTGGCACCAGCGCCACCGGAAGTACGCCCCTCTGGTGGGAGGGCCTATAAAACCCAGAAGTGTGGGCGTGGCTCAGTCTCTGCAAGATGGAGGAGGGAGAGGTCACAACTCGCTCAAGAAGGAACTGCAGATGCTGGAAAATCGAAGTTAGACAAAATTGCTGGAGGAACTCAGCGGGTGCGGCAGCATCTATGGAGCGAAGGAAATGTTTCGGGCTGAAGCCCTTCACGTCAAGTCAAGTTTATTTGTCACAGACGACTCGCTGTCTTTAGTGGCCTTGCACCTTGCTTGAATTTGGTGGCCTTGCACCCAAAGTGGTATGAAACTGCACTTGAATTTGGTGGCTTTGCACCTTGTTTGAAGTGGTAAGAAACTGCACTTGAATTTGGTGGCCTTGCACCCTGCTTGAAATGGAATTTCAAGGAATAGCCGTGAGTCAACTGCCAGCCCACCAGCCGTGAGTGAGCTGCCAGCACAACAGTCTTGAGTGACTGAGCCGCCAGCCCAAGAATCCATTTGTCCCACAATGTCCATACTAGCCCTCTAGAAACCAGTCCCTTCAGCCCACAACACCCATACTAGCGCTCCCTATACATTCATGACTATATAGCCACATTTTGCTCTAATTCCATCTACAAGTTTGCAGACTACATTACTCTGGTGGGCTGAATCATGAACAATAATGAGAGGGGATAGATGAAGGAGATGGAGAACTTAGCACATAATGTCAGGAGAATAATCTCTCCCTCAATGTCAGTAAGATGTAGCGGGGACTTGCAGGAGTCCAGCCAAAAATTAGTCGGACACGAGTTGTGTGTACTGGACATGTTTAATCTCTCTAATACAGCTCCCTACTCCTTCAAGGACACGGGCGTTGCCCGGCCTTAAATTCCAAATCGTGACCCCGTGACTAGCGCCTCCCACACCAAGATGCCGCCCTCTAGAGCCGATGGTTCGTTGTGACTTTGGGTTGTCACCAGGTGCCGCCACATGACCCCCCCCAGAACCAGGGCACCGAACCGGGCGGGATGCCTAACGAGGCTGCCCGAACGCGTAGATACAATCCCACGCCCCGGGGGCTTGCTCGGTTCGGAAGATTCTCCGTGAAGCCCTGGACGGCGGACGCCCGCGACGGGGCGGTTGAGCACATGGACTATCTTGCTTGGGCCCAAATGGGCTGGTTTCAAACGAGACATAGACACAGCTTCACGCCGGCCTCCCATGTCCAAATCGAACGTAGTAGGCCCGTGCTGCAGCACGCAAAGGGTCCTTCATATAGGAGCTGCAAGGGCGACCTGTGAGAGTCGTGGTGAAGTAAAACGTACGGGCAGCCCATCAGTGGCACATGGGGAGGGGCCACTCCATGACGCGATGTTGGGATGTGAGACAGGGTACCGACCCCCTCCCGCAAGCAGAACAGCACCGATGACGGGGGGTTCCTGGGACCCATTAGCAGCAGGGACAAACTCCCCGGGGACGGTGAGCGGAGCATCATATACCAATTCCGCGGAGGACGATGACAGATCCTCCTTGGGGGCCGTCTGAATCACCAACAGGACCCATGGCAACTCGTCCATCCACCCAGGGCCTGTGAGACGAGCCTTCAGGGCGGCCTTCAGACAGTGGTGGAACCACTCCGCCAACTCATTTGACTGGGGATGGTACGCTGTCGCGTGGTGGAGCTGTGTCCCCGACAGGTGTGCCATGGCTGACCAACCCCAAATGAAGTGGAACCCCAAAGCGGGCAATCCAAGTTGCCACGAGCGCACGGCTGGGTTGAAGTGTCCGTGAGCAGGATGGCCACCGGCCACTGCGTAAAAAGGTCTACCATCTTATGCAGGTGTGAAACGCCCTGGGACGGAGGCCCCACGATGTCCACGTGATCGAACCGCCGGCGTGGCACTGCGAAGTCTTGAATGGGCGTCCAGACATGTTACTGCACCTTTGATGCCTGGCATGGGATGCACGCCCGGGCCCAGCGAGCAACCTGCTTCCGAAGTCCGGGTCACATAAACCTTGTGGCCACCATAGCGACCGTGGCCTGGATGGGTGGGTGGGCCAGCCCAAGGATCATCTCAAACATGTGACGGCGCCAGGCCGCCGGAACGATAGGCCTCGGCTGACCCGTGGATACGTCACAGAGGATGGAACCCGAAGGACCCAACGGCACGCCTCAAGCACCAAGCCAGAGATTGCGGTGCAGTACGCCGGCATCTTATAGTCCGCCAGATAAGTAAATTCAAAGAGCGGGCAGGGCAGGTGGTCGCCCATGAGCGTGAGCATCTCGCTCATGAGTGCCGAGGGCATCCGGTCGCCGAGCCCGCCCATGTTAAGGACCTAACGGGTGCGTTGCATTCGGCTCGGCCCGTAGATCCGGAGCAGCAGCTCCTTGAGGCCTGTGTACTTACCCAGCGCCGGCGGATTATCCAGGTAAGGAATGACCCGACCGGCCGTCTGCTGGTCAAGGGCGCTTACCACATATTGATAGCGCGTCTCGTCGGCTGTAACGCCACGGATGTAAAATTGGGATTCGGCCTGTCGAAACCAAACCACCGGCTGCGAGGTCCAAAATGTCAGTAGCTTTAGGGAGACCGCGTTGAGGTCGGCCTCGTAGGCGGCAGCGGCAGAATGCATTGTTTCCTCAAATTTCTCTTCCAGGATTACACTCCTGGGCGCCTGGGGTCACCAGTGTAGCGGGGACTCGCAGGAGTGCAACCAAAAACTAGTCGGACATGAGTTGTGTGCACTAGACGTGTTTAATCTCTCTAATACAGCTCCCTACTCCTTCAAGGACACGGGCATTGCCCGACCTTAAATACCAAATCAGGTACCGACCCCGTGACTAGCGCCTCCCACACCAAGACGCTGCCCTCTAGAGCCGATGGTTTGTTGTGACCTTGGGTTGTCATCAGGTGCCGCCACAAAGGAACTAATTATTGACTTCGGGATGCACGGTGGAGTACTTGCCCCAATCTTCAAGTTCCTTGGTATCAATATTACCAATGATCTGCCATGGACCAACCACGTTGGCGTGATAGATAAGAAGGCACACCAATGCCTCTATTTCCTGAGGCAACTGAGGAAATTTGCCATGTCTCCAGTAATTCTTACCAACATCTACAGATGCACCATAGGAAGTATACTGCAGGTTGCATCACTGCTTGGTTTGGGAACAGCCCTGCCCAAGACTGCAAGAAATTGCAGAAAGTTGTAGATGTAGTCCAGTCTATCACACAAACCAGACTTCCTATCATTGTCTCCAACTACATTTCACGATGCCCCTGTAAAGCAGCCAATATTATCAAAGACTTGTCCCACCTTGGTCATTCCTTCTTCTCCCTTCTCCCTTCCGGCAGAAAGTACAGAAGCTTGAAAGCGTGCTCGCCAGACTTGGGGAAAGCTGCTTCCCCTCTGTTATCAGACTTCTGAACAGTCCTTCCATTAGCTAGCGTACTGTCTGATGCACCACTCCCCATTTAGAACATTGAACTTTGTCTATAGAACTGATGCACAACAATGCTGAAAACTATATTCTGCACAATGTATCTCCCCCTTTATCGGTGTACTAGAGTTTGACTTGATAGTATTTATGTATGGTATATCTGATCTGTTTGGGTAGCGTGCAAAATACACTTTTCACAGTACATGACAATAATAAACCTAACCAACTAGAACTGCACAAAGTTTTATAAAGCTGCAACATCACTTCCTAACTCTTATACGCAATGCTCCATCTGATGAAGGCAAGCATAGATTACAAAAAATGCTGGAGTAGCTCAGCGGGACAGACAGCATCTCTGGAGAGAAGGAATGGATGATGTCTTCTGAAGAAGGGTCTCGACCTGAAACGTCATCCATTTATCCTTTCCAGAGATGCTGCCTGTCCCGCTGAGTTACTGCAGCATTTTTTTGTCTATCTTTGGTGTAAACCAGCATCTGCAGTTCCTGCATACAGCATAGCTTACATCTCCTTTACCACTCCAGGGCTAGAAATTAACGGTTGCCCGGGTGCCAATGGCCACCTAAAGACCCGCCGGGAAACCTAAAAGCCCAGTCATTTTGCCCGGCTTGACAATGCAGATACTGGTTTATACCTTGACCAGATGGACACCAAAATGGAAGATTTTTAGCGTAGTTAGGTGACACAGCGGATCAAAGTCTGCAGCATCTCTGGAGAAAAGGCAAAATGTTACATTTCGGGTCGGCAATGTGGTGTAGTGGAGTCGGGGTGATGGAGGGTTTAATTCTGAGTCGAACCTGACGGGACCCCAACCTCAGCAGCAGGGGCGACGGCGGGCGGCGCTGGTTGGACCTCCTCCGGCAACTCTCACCCTGGCTGTGAGGCGCTCCCAAGCGCCGCCCGCGCGGACGTCCCAGCTCATGTCGGGAGCGGCTGCGTAGCAGCGCTGGGATACTCCGGGGAACAGCGATGCCTTACCGGGTCGCTTTCGGCAAGCAAACGCTCCCGCACACCGAACATCGCGGAGCGTCGCTGGATTTGGAGCCGCGAAGTTGGGGGACCCCTTCTGCCGTCTGCCGGTTGGACCTCCAACCCCGGCAACTCTACCCCTGGCTGCGCGGCTCTTCATCCAGCCACCCCCCGCGGTGTTGTGTGTCGGCGGCCACAGCGCTCCGGAGCTTGCGGGTGACCCGGTAAGGCATTGCCCGCTGGCGCTGAGATCCCAGCGCTGCCTCCCCATATAGTGGCGGCACTCGGCGGTGCTGGGGCGGGGCAGCTAAGGCAGCGGGGTTTGGAGCGCCTCGAGCCAGGTGTAGTTGCCGGGGTCGGAGCGCTGACCTTCCTTCCTCCCCACCGGCCTCTGCCCTGCTTTCTTACTGCCCGACCCCCCCATTGACCGCTCCCCGCCTGTCTCTTGGGGACGCCCCCCTTCCACCCCCCCCTTCACATAAAAGCCCCTAAACTAACTCCTAACATCCGGCAATGATTTACCCATTCCAGCCTCTTCAGTCCTCACTGACAGTCCCCTGGGTTGACTCCCCGTCCCCGTCAAGTTTGGCGCCAAACCCCCCCCCATCCCGAAAAAATCTATTCGGATCCTTTCACTGATCACCGGATAAATCCACCTCGCATTGATTCTCCGAAGATCCACCCTACAACTGGTCCCCCGGAAGCATCTCTGGAGAAAAGGAAGTGACATGTACTGACTCCCCTTCCCATCCATCCTGCACTGCTCCACCCATTCATCCTGTACTGATGCCCCCCCCCATTCATCCTGCATCATCTCCCGATTCATCCTGTACTGACCCCCCCCCTCCATTTATCGGCTGCTGCACCTTCGCCCCCCCCCCCCCCCACTTTCAAACAATCCCTCCCTGCATCCCCCCCCCCCCATCCATCCTGTAGTGAACCCCCCAACTGCCGTCTGACATCCTGTACTGATCCCCCCCCCCCCCCTCCACCCTGCACTGATCCGCCCATCCATCCTGCACTGATCCCCCCCCCATCCATCCTGTAGTGATCCCCCCCCATCCATCCTGTAGTGATCCCACCCATCCATCCTGTACCTCCTCCCACCCATCCATCCCTTAGTGATCCCCCCCCATCCTGCATTCATCCTCCTGTAGTGATCCCCCCCTCCATTTATCCTGCATTCATCCTGTAATGAACCCCCCATTCATCCTGTAGTGATCCCCCCCTGTATGATCCATCCTGTATCCCCCCCCCCCATCCATCCTGTAGTGATCCCACCCATCCATCCTGTAGTGACCCCCCCCCCCATTAATCCTGTACCCCCCCATCCCCCCCCCCCCCCCCCATTCATCCTGCACTGATCCCTCCATCCGCGCTCATCCCCCCTCACCAATTTTGCCTACTCCAACCAACACGCATGAATTCACCCTGCCTCAATCAATCCATCCCCCCCCCCCCCCCCCCCCCCGCACTGATTGCCCCCCATTCATCCTGCACTGAACCCCCATCCCCCGCTCTCCCCCCAATTTTGCCCCTCCCCCCCCCCCCCCACCCCCCCTCAATCAATCCATCCATCCCGCACCGATGATTCACTCAACCCCCCCCCCCCCCCCCCACCCCCCTATCTATCCATCCCGCACTGATTCCCCCCCCCCCCCCCCCCCCCCCTGCTACGCTGGAAATGTCTTCAGAGCGAACATTGACTATGTTTGATAACGGAATGCAATCAAATGTGTTTTAATTCCCAATGTTATTATTTGTTTTAATCCATAAAGATGGATTAATTAAATTGTGAACACGTGAAACATTAAAACCTCATTGTTCGATTGTCACTGCTGCCGTTAACACGTTATTACAGAATTAATTTTAATGGCAAATTAATGCTCTTAATATGGAGTATCAGTACTGTACTTATTTAATGAACATTCACAATTATTCGTTGGGTTTATCCAGGTTTTACTTCTACAGTCGGTCATATATATCACTAATTTGGTCAGTAGTTATTTCAGTTGAAATGTTAACGTTAATTCTGAAGTGGGAATGGTGGAAACAGCGTTTATCAATAAAAAAAATTAAATCTGGTGCGTACAAACTGGGTATCTTCATTGCTGTTCACAACACACACATCTAATCTGAATGTCCGGTAATGTGGCGTTTGACACCTTTAAACATATTGCCAAAAGAACATTTAGTGCAGTTATGTCCTTTGGCCATCTCTTGTCAGTTAGTGTTATATCAGATGGGTATAGTCGGTTTTAACAGCTATTATCATAAAATGCATTTAGAAATGTCCTTGCAACCTGTATATTTTGTGGATAAATTATGTGGGAAGTGAAAGTGTTTATGTACCAATAGCAATAACGACCCATGCTATGGCCATGTCATGATAATTTTCGGTCATTCACGGAAAACATGCTTGCATCAATCTGTAGTGCATGGTTAACATATATGTTACCAGGATATATTAACACAGGTTGATCATACGCTGAATAATCCAACCACATTTTTGTTTGGAAGAGGAAAGGAATAATAGAAATTGCTTTCATTGCAACGTGTAAAAAGAGTTGAGATACTGTATTATAATTTTGCTGCATGTCATTGTGGTAAATATGTCTTGATTGGTGAATATGTTTAATTTGTGACTTTATTTGAAGCAGAAATAATATGTGAATGCTTCATTGAGCATAATTCCGACTGGTAGCTACGCACTTCGGCCGAGCACATTATCGCACGCTTCATGCAAGCCGTCTTAAATGACCACTTAAACCGTCATTTGGCAACCTAAAAAGCTGCCTAGGTTGCCCGGCTGACAACAGAGAAAAAAAGTTAGGTGAGAGCTCTGCACTCTATATACTGGTGTTACTACTTTCACGTATCCTATGGACTCAGACTCCAAGATCAGACATCAGTGCTGTTAAGGGTCCTGTCATTAATTGTATACTTTCCTCTTACGTTTGACTTCCTAAAGTTTAATACCTCAGATCAAACTCCTTTTGCCATTTATGTCGATATTTATAACTGATCTGTATCCTGCTGTGTGTTTTGACAGCCTTATTTACTGTCTGTAACTTCAATCAACCTTTCTGCGTCCTTCCCTACCCTCATCAATCACCTTTGTCACCTCAAAAAATGTAATCAAATTGGTAAAACATCACCTATGCTAGACAAAGCCATGCTGACTGGCCCAACGTAGCCCATTCTCTTCCAAATGTGAGGAAATCTTATCAATCGGAATCATCTCCAAAAGCTTCTGCACTGTGCCTCTCATTCTGTAACTGAGGACTACCCTACTCACTATTAACAATACTGCAAACATTTTTATCAGATCTACATTCACATTCAGGTTGTTCGAATGTAAAGTAAACAGCAAGAGTTCCACTACTGATTCCTGTAGTACACCACTGGTCGTAGGGCTCCAATCACAAATGCAAGCCTCTACCATCGGCCTCTATCTCCAATCACTTACACAATTGCACATTCAATTTGCTAAATTTATCTGAATCCCATGAATTTGTACCTTTTGGATCAATCTCCTCTGTGGAACGGTGTCAAGTTCATTGTTACCTTACCAGGATGAATATCCTGTCAGTTTGTACCTTCTCAAGATCCTGCCACCTCCCACCTCGCATTATATATTTCAACAAACAAGGTTTTGTTCCAAAGTTTTAAATTCCACTGAATGTAAGCTCACCACTTCTGCATAAATAACCCCTCGGAATCAAGCTTGTGAAACTTCTCTGAACTGCTTTCACTAAAAATATGCCTCTCAGTTTAAATAAAAAAACAATATTTTGAAGGCTTTTGTGTCATGAGACCTTTAACCTGCATCACTGCATAACTGGCACTTTTCAGTATAGTGAAGGGCAAGCAAAATATTATTTTTGAATGCTGTCCTCTTATTTAGACAGCAGAATATTTGGCAGTCTGCATTCTCGCGCACATGATCATCTTTCTTTGGGATTAGTTGTCAGAACTATTTTCAAGTGCTACATGAGTCATCAGCCTCATTTAGCACACTGGCTCAAGGTTCTCTTTGTTTGATGTTTTGGATACTGGTAATTTGTGATTTATTACAAAAAATACAATGTTCTACTTTTGGGAATTTAAGTACATTTGATTGTTCTAAACACACTGCAGCCAAGGGTTATTTCAGTCAAGGTAGAAATGGATCTTCAGAAATAAGAAAAAATAAAATTTGAATTTTCAAATTGTAACTATTGGGAAGCTAATGTCTTTTTGACAGGAACTTGAAATTGACTCACTCCGTCAATGAAGATGAGTTTGCGGATCCTCTGCTTTCCTCTTCTAAAGTCAACAATAAGTTCCTTGGTTTTAATAATGTTAAGAGCAAGGTTTTTGTAATAGCACTATTCAATCAGGTGAACTCCCTCTTCAAGAGTTGTGGACGTAGCCCAGTTCATCGCACAAACCAACCTCCCTTCCATTGACTCCATTTACACTTCACTCTACCTTGGCATTGCCGCCAACATAATCAAGAGCCAGTCTCACCCTGGTCAATCCCTGTTCCCCACCCATCAGGCAAAGACGTACAGAAGTGTGAAAACGTATACAGTGCTCTCCATAATGTTTGGGCCAAAGACCCATCATTTATTTATTTGCCTCTACTCCACAATTTGAGATTTGTAATAGGAAAAAAAATCACATGTGGTTAAAGTGCACATTGTCAGATTTTAATAAAGGCCATTTCTATACATTTTGGTTTCACCATGTAGAAATTACAGCTGTGTATATACATAGTCCCCCATTTCAGGGCACCATAATTTTTGGGACACATGGCTTCACAGGTGTTTGTAATTGATCAGGTGTGTTTAATTGCCTCCTTACTGCAGGTCTAAAAGACCTCTCATCACGTAGTCTTTACTTGCAGTCTTTCCATCCCATTTGGAAACTTTCATTGTTGTTTATCAACATGTGGACCAAAGTTGTGCCAATGAAAGTCAAAGAAGCCATTATGAGACTGAGAAACAAGAATAAAACTGTTAGAGACAGTTGGGTTTACCAAAATCAACTGTTTGGAACATCATTAAGAAGAAAGAGAGCTTACTAATCGCAAAGGGACTAGCAGGCCAAGGAGGACATCCACAGCTGATGACAGAAGAATTCTCTCTATTATATAGAAAAATCCCCAAACACCTGTCCGACAGATCAGAAACACTCTTCAGGAGTCAGGTGTGGATTTGTCAATGACCACTGTCAGAAGACTTCATGAACAGAAATATAGAGGCTACAGTGCAAGATGAAAACCACTGGTTAGCCACAAAAATAGGATGGCCAGGTTATAGTTTGCCAAGAAGTACTTATAGCAACCACAGTTCTGGAAAAAGGTCTTGTGGACAGATGAGACGAAGATTAACATATCGTAGTGATGGCAAGATCATAGTATGGAGGAGAGAAGGAACTGCCCAAGATCCAAAGCATGCTACCTGATCTGTGAAACACGGTGGTGGGGGTGTTATGCCTCGGCATGTATGGCTGCTGAAGGTACTGGCTCACTTATCTTCATTGATGATACAACTGCTAGTAGTAACTGATGGTAGTAGCATAATGAATTCTGAAGTGTTTTGACGCATCCTATCTGCTCAAGTTCAAACAAATGCCTCATTGGCCGGAGGTTCATTCTGCAGCAAGACCATGATCCCAAACATACTGCTAAAGCAACAAAGGAGTTTTTCAAAGCTAAAAAATGGTTAATTCTTGAGTGGCCAAGTCAATCACCCAATCTGAACCCAATTGAGCATGCCTTTAATATGCTGAAGAGAAAACTGAAGGGGACTAGCCCTCAAAACAAGCATAAGTTAAAGATGGCTGCAATGCAGGCCTGGCAGAGCATCACCAGAGAAGACAACCAACAACTGGTGATGTCCATGAATCGCAGACTTCAAGCAATCATAGCATGCAAAGGATATGCTACAAAATACTAAACATGATTACTTTCATTTACATAACATTGCTGTGTCCCAACAATTAAGGTGCCCTGAAATGGGGGGAACTGTGTATAAACACTGCTGTAATTTCTACATGGTTAAACAAAAATGTATAAAAATGGCCTTTATTAAAATCTGACCATGTGCACTTCCGGTGGCGCTGGTGCCAGCAGCCTCCACCTACAGCCCGGTATCTTTTTGTTTTTTTGTTTATTTAGTTATGTAAAAGTGTTTTTTTTTGTGTTTTTTTGGTGTTTTTATGTGGGGGAAGAGGGCACGGTGCGGGGGATACCGTCCTTCAGCCGCTTCCTGGTGAGGACGCGACTATTATTCGAGTCGCGTCCTCGCCCCCCCCCCCCCCCCACAGCGGCCTACCTACCTGGATTGGCGCAGCCTTTCCTGCCGGGATCGACCGGAGCTCCAGCAGCGGCGGGACAGCGCTGGAACATCGCGGGGCTGGCGATGCCTTACCGGTGGTCGCCGTCTGGAGCCCGGAGTGCTGGACCTGCTGCACCAACATCATGGAGCTGCGGTTTGCGGAGCTCCCAACGCGGGCGGCGCTGACTACAACGCGGGGTCCTGTGACTCTGCCCGGCTCGACCTGTGGACTCAGGAGCTGCAGACTCCGGCAGCGGGAGGCGGCTGATCAGGAGGTCCGGGCTGCTGAGGAGGAAGATGCTCACCGTCGGGGTTCGGCGTCGGCGTTCCACCAGCCCGGCGTGAGGGCCTGAACATCGGGCCACCCGGGGCGGCGACTGCGGGTGCTCGGAAGGCCCCGACCACGGATGAACACGGAGGGGAGGCTGGCTGGACTATGGTGCCTTCCTCACCTTGGTGCCATATATGTTATGTTGTGTCGTGGACCTTCTGTGTTTGTGCTTTTTTTTTAATTTTAATTCAATTTCAATTTTATTTTTAATATGTTTTATTATTTATTTATTATTTATTTTTATTATTTCTTTGTGATTTTTTTAATGATACTGCCTGTAAGGGAAATTCATTTCGTTGTCTCAAATTGAGACAATGACAATAAATTTGAATACAATACAAAGAATACAATACAAAACCACAAGCGATTTCTTTGTATTACAAATCTCCAATTGTGGAGTACAGAGGCAAATAAATAAATTATGGGTCTTTGTCGCAAAAATTATGGAGGGCACTGTACCTCCAGATTCAGGGACAGTTTCTTCCCAGCTGTTATCGGGCAACTGAACCATCCTCTCATCGGCTAGAGTGTGGTTCTGGCCTCCCATCCTCCTCATTGGAGATCTATGAACTATCTTTTATTGGACATCACTGTTATATCTAGCACTAAATGCTATATTCTTTCTATTTTATCTATGCTCTGGACAGCTTGATGATATTCGCATATAGTTTTTTCTTTGATTGGATAGCAGGCAAACAAAAGCTATTCACTGTATATGACAATAATAACTAAACTAAACTATGACTCGTCATTATCTGTAATTTGTCCAACAACTATGGTGTCATCATCAAATTTAAAGATGGAGTTGTGGAACTGTCAAGTTACATAGTCATGGGTATGGAGGGAGCAGATTAGGGGCTGAGCACACTGCCTTGAAGTCTAGTGTCCACTTACAAAGGGATGCTCAGCAACCCAGTTCCCTGAGGTTGGTAAAAAGTTTGGAGAGGATGATGGTGTTGAACGTTGAGCTCGAGTCTATGAACAGCCTGATGAGTGTGCTTTTATTGTCTAAGTGATCCAATGCAGAGTGGAGAGCCAGCGAGATCACATCCTCTGTTGATCTCTTGTCATTAGGTAAATTGTAGTGGGTCCATATTCTTGTTGAGGTAATCGTTGATATGTACCATAGCCAACCTCTCAAAGCACTTCATCACCACGGATGTTATTGAGGCATGTCAGCTGACTCTTCTTGAGCATCGGTATTATTGATGCTCTTTTAAATGTGATGGGAATCTCAGACCTCAGTAATGAGAGGTTGAAGATGTCCGCAAAAGCTCCAGCCAGTTGGTACGCACAGGTTTTGAGAAAGTCACCAGTTACACCATCAGGTCCAGACTTTTTCCGAGGGTTCACCCTCCTGAAGGATCTTGTGATGTCAGCTTCGGAAACTGAGATTATAATACCATCAGGTATTATATGTCGATCCCTGTAAGAATGTAGATACCTCTCATTCGTTTAAAATAATTTTGTGAATATCTCCTCGTATGACAAACCTCCTTCCCAGTAATTAATATGGTGAAACGTTGTTAACACTTCCTATATCATAAATAAATCCTCTTTGGGGGAGGAAGATCAGATGTATTCACAATATATCAAATGTAGACTCATGAAGACGCTATATAATTGAATAATTATATATAATTTCTTATCTGGTATCCATTTGCAATAAAGGCCAATATTCAGTGATTAGTGCACAATAATCCTTCTGAACAAAACCACTGTTCAATTTCATATTATCTAAAGAATACTCCATTCTAGTTTTCTTCTGCCAGTGTTTTTGATACATAGACAATTACTTTATAATTGGTATTAGTCTTTTTTTTTAACTGAGTAGTATTTGGTTTTCAACTGATATAACCTGCTCTTCTGCAAAACATATCAAATGTCTTTGTACAGTTGGACTTCCTTATCCAACCCTATTTCATTGAGTCTTTATTCTCTCTCTTTCTCCTTTTTCCATCCGACTTTTTCCGTTCATTTGCTGCTGCTTTAACCTTAGTATATTTGAATAAGTAGTCTCTAACCCCATTTGACTGATCTTTTTTTCCCTTCAATCACAATTCCAACTCGCATTGATAATTATTTCCTATCCCTCCCCATCAGAAGCATTGCCACAGGCATTTTTAAAAACTTTGTTTTTGTTATCTGTTTCCTCCTATTTATTTGTCTATTTATTTATTTATTTATTTATTTATTTGCCTCTATCTTCCACGTTCCTGCATCACATTCAAAATGGAAATGGTTCTGAGCTGCTTTTGAAGTGTGAAAAGGAAAGCAGTGGTAGGATTTGATTTCAGCAACAGCAGAACGTTGAAAAAACGGGAAGGAAACAAGGACAGTTGGTGATGTTTATGTAATGGATAACATTATCTTATGATAGAAGATATACAGAGCATAATAGTATTTTGCATTAAAACATAATAGACAGTTGTGAAACATCTGTGGAGTATGAAATTGTTACCTTTTCCTTGTTGATGAACTCCCATTTGCCTTTTCTGTGCTTGCCCGTATATAGTGAAGGGGAAGCAGGCAGTAAAGAAAGCGAATGGTATGTTAGCTTTCATTGCAAAAGGATTTGAGTATAGGAGCAGGGAGGTTCTACTGCAGTTGAGGGTCCAGACCACATTACAGTTTTGGTCTCCAAATCTGAGGAAGGATTTTGCCAAGAGGGAGTTAGATGTGGTTCACCAGACTGATTCCTGGGATGTCAGCCTTTTTAGCCTGTCCAATCCCTACAAAATTCTTAAAGGATTGGACAGGCTAGATGCAGGAAGATTGTTCCCGATGTTGGGGAAGTCCAGGACAAGGGGTCACAGTTTAAGGATAAAGGGGAAATCCTTTAAAACCGAGATGAGAAAAA
Source organism: Leucoraja erinaceus (assembly GCF_028641065.1). Classification (NCBI taxonomy): domain Eukaryota; kingdom Metazoa; phylum Chordata; class Chondrichthyes; order Rajiformes; family Rajidae; genus Leucoraja; species Leucoraja erinaceus. The sequence goes on from NC_073405.1 coordinate 15,321,566, forward strand.
CATTTTTCACACAGAGAGTGGTGAATCTCTGGAACTCTCTGAATGAGGCCAGTTCATTGGCTATATTTAAGCCCCTGAATAAGGGGATCAGGGGGTATACTCGGGATACTGCATGATCAGCCATGATTATTGAATGGCTAGGCTTGAAGGGCCGAATGGCCTATGTTTTCTATTTCCTTGTTTCAATTTCCTTGATATTCAAAAATCTACTCAATGACTGAGACTGCACTCAAATTGGGTAGAAACATTGCCGACCCTCAATATAAAAAAACTGTCTCCTTGTGGTCCTGCGTGGCCAACCCCTCATTTTGAGATGAGCCCTGGTTGTGGACATTCAGACCAGAGGAAATATCATCTCTGCTTCTATCCTGTGGGGCCCCATAACAATTTTCATAAGAGTGATACAGTGTGGAAACAGGCGCTTCGGTCCAACGTGAAGTTGTAAAGGTATGAAATTGTGTATGGTTCAATATGATTACAACATCTAACCTTTGGTAAGTATAAGCCCAGTGTGCTCATAGTGTAGAGTATCTATGAGATAACTGGTATGATATTACAGTGTAGCTGAGACATGAGCATTCACGTCCATACTATAGGAAGTTGAGTCTTTTATTATTTATGTTCAGAATTATCTGAGAGACACCTGTCTCTGCCACATATGACAATGCACTGCCATATATCATTGTAGGACCTTACTGGTTGGGGCTCCTTTTGTCCAATCTAAAGTACAGTCCCAGAGATTAGCTATTGGATTGTGGAGTATGTGAGGACGAGTAGAAATGAAAGATTATTTACTTCAATAGGAAGTATCGAAAAGTAAGAACATTATATAAATTGCGTGAAGCTATTGAATATTCGCTTCAGAAAGGACTGAATGTTCTTGCACAACAAACATAAAGTCAACAAGTAGGCATAACAAGTAATTTAGAAGTCAAATAAGTGTTAGCCATTTTTGCAAGGGGCATGGAATACTAAAGGAAGGAAGTCTTGTAATAATACTGCAGAGTTTGGGTGAGACCACGTCTGAAGATAGGCAATCTCTGATTTACGGCCGCTGGGGTTAGAGATATTCGCCCTTACGGAATGCCCAAGTCACCATCCAAAAATCCAAGATATTGAATAAAATTTGATTTTACTGAATTTATGTGAAGGGAAATTAAATAAACACAAAATCTAAAAGAAACAAAAAAATGTGTCAATTTTTATATTTCTCAACTTGCATTCCTTGATGCTTGTGCAGAAAAACATCCCTGAGACGTGCATCTCCTGTTATAACTTGGGGATTTAAAGATAAATAGTCTTAAGTTGTGGAAAATCATAATGTGGATGGTTCCTATGAATGTAAACCCTCTGTAGCATGTATTCCTTAAATAACAAACCATGCAATGATAAGAATAAATGACTCATTTTCCAAATTGCAAAGTGTGCTTTGTTTGGTAATGCAGGATGCTGTGCTTGGTCGGCATGTATTTGCCATTAATATATATTAGTACTTTATATGAGAGATTTATATATATTTTGTCCAAGTCGGTGATTGATTGGGTGTATGAGCCATGATAAGGATGCAGTGATTTGGACAGGTTGAGTGGGTGGGCATGGCAGAAGTAGTATAATGTGGATAAATGCAAGGTTATTTACTTTGGCAAACCAGAGAGGCAGATATTTTCTGAGTGACAAGGGATTCGGCTAGGGGGAGATGAGATTCAGGTGACCTTTTGCACTAGTAAGTTAGAGTAAGCATGCAGGTAAGTGCATTAGCAGTTAAGAAATGTAAGGGTATTTTGGTCTTCAAGGCAAGAGGACTTGACTATAGCAATACAGATGTCCCCAGATTAAAGCAGGATTCCATTCCTGAGAACTATTTGTAACCCAAATAATTTGCTAATGGAAATGCGTCCATAAACAAGTTCTCACATGGCAGAAGGTGTCTGTAGCCCTGAAGTAGCTGGAACATCAATCCTGCTGGTGCCGAAAATATTCGATTGCACATACTTCATGGGTTAGTGGGCTGGGTTATAGGTGAGACCACAACATGGGTATTATGTGCAGTAACAATCTCCTTATCTGAGGAAAGATGCTCTGACTCCGCAGGCTCAGCAAAGGCTCACTAGAATGATTTCTGGGTAGGCAGCACTGACAGATAAATAAACTTTGCATGATGGGACTTACATTTGACAGAGTTTCGAAGATGTGAGAGATGACCTCTGAAACTTTTAATATCCTGATGGGACTGGGCAACTAGATGCAGAAACTAGATTCAGCCGAACAATAAGGGATAGGCCATTTGGGACTGAGATGAGGAAAAAATCTTCACCCTCAGAGTGGCAAGTGTTGTCAGTGCAATAACTGTGTAGCTGTTTGGTAACAAGCTAGAAAAGTTGTTTGCTCTTAGTCAAACTAAAAGATAGGACAGTATAAATATTATAGTTAATTAAATTTGATGTTAATGAAAAGGCAAACTGAGGCTGCAAGACAAGTTTGTCTGAAATTTTATCCATTTACAATGCACGTACCCATTACTGTTTTGTCCATATTGCTAAAATTTCTGTATAATTTCCAAAAGCAGTTTAGTCAAAGCTGAACAAATTCCCTTCTGGGTATGAAAAATGTGATTAATTCAGTTATGATTTATCATCAAATCTTGAATTGTTTGAAAGCAATAAGACTTTAATTGTGTAAACATATATAATGTTTGTAACGTCTCGAGATAACACAAAATAAGTTACGCTAACCTTAAAAAAAAAAACATTATTGAAAACCATACAACTCAAACATTTACACTTTAATGGCAAGTTAATTGTTTCTCAATGAAACATAATTATTTTAGATTAATGGTTATTGTGCAAAACAGTACACAGTGTTCTCGGTTCACATTGGAAAAAGTATGTTTCTTACTTCATGTTGACAGGAATGAATATATTTCATAAGGCACCCACCTTCTAAACATTTGAAACACGGATATCACAAGTGATAGATGATTGATTGGTTGGTTGAATTGATTGATTGAAAGACGCAGCATGGAAACGAGCCCTGCGGCCAAACAAGTCCATGCTGATCATCAATCACCCATTCAGACTAATTCTGTTATCCAACTTTTGCATCCATTCCCTATATACTAGGGGCCAATTACCCTACAAATCCATACGTCTTTGGTAAATGGGAGGAAACCAGTGCAACCGGATGAAATCTGTTCGGTTACAGTGAGAATATGGAAATTTCACACAGATAGCACCTGAGGCCAGGGATGAATCCGGGTCTCTGGCGCTGTGCTCTTATCAACTGCGCCACATTGCCGCAAAATTCTATTGGCCTCTCTCCCATATTCAGACCCAGTGACCTAATTTAGCTGTAATCCTGAGTGACCACTGTCTCAGGTTGATGGCCTTTTTTCTCGCAGGTTTAATAGAAAAGGCTAGTGATATCTAAGCCTGACGACGATACAGGCTGAATGAAAAAAATACAAAATTCTGCATAACTGTAATCTCTGTTATATGTAAGTTAATTTTAAAAGTTTCTTTGGATGTGGTTTTAACATTAATCAGTTGCCCATTGTTTGCTGCTAACCTGTGTATAAAAAAATATGGCTAAACAATATTATCCATTTTGTAGCATTGCCCAAAGTTGTTTTGATTTTTTTCATTTTAAGTCGGGGCATTTGTTTAGTAAATGCAATATGAACCAGAATACAATTATTTCAGGATGTGTTTTTGAAGTTCCCTTAATTTGTGAGAAATAATAAACTTCCAGCCAGCTCAGTTGATACGGGCTGATTGTCGTGAGATCACTGTAGCATTACAGAATTAGCAAATATGACAGCAAAGAACTAAAACCCATTTTTTAAGTTCATAATACTAGGAATAGCTTCTTATAATTGTTTCAGAAACATCACCAGTTTTTCCTCCCTCTACAGATGCCGCCTGACCTGTTGAGAATTTCAAGCATTTTGCAGTTACATTTCCGAGTTAACTAATCTCTGGAGAAAATAGTGCCCTTAGCGTATTTAGAAATTTGTAGAGATTCCTGAGATCATGTCAGGCATAAACTTTGATGTTACTGAGATTTAAATTATTCAAGTGTGATCACAGTTCCCACTCATGTTGTTTGGAGTTTGAGAAGCCACGCAGTGTCCTGCAAGTTGGATTTGAAAAAGCTTTTGGAGAACAAATGTCAAACAAATACAGTGATAGAAAGTATAGTTGAGTGTATAATGTTGTCATGAGTGCCAGAATGTGTGAATAATTTATGTTAACGTTCTGTTTTGTTTTGTTTGCAGAAGAAATGTAGAACAAATACAGTTATAGAAAGTATAATTGAGTGTTTGTTTAATGTTGTAGTAAATGAATGAATGTGTGAATATCTGATGTCAATGTTCTATTTTTTGTTTGCAGTGTTGTGCAATCCGTCAGGACAAGAAAACGAGCCACCAACTCAGGTCCCCGTGCCAGCCCCAATCCCAGGCCAACTCCCTGCACCACCTTCCACCACTATGCCAGGCCCAGCTACTGCTCCAGCCCTATCCCAGCCTCCCACACCTCCAGGTCCAGGCCAGCCACAGTTGGAGGAGTTGATACAACAGAGCCTATGGAATCTGCAACAACAGGAGCAGCATCTCCTCATGCAAAGACAGGTGAGTTACCACAGTTGCAGTGGTCTCGGCTTCACACAAGTCTCGGCTTCACACAAGAGAGTAAGTCAGTTGAATGGAACAAGCCCTTTGTGTTATCAGCCACATTCAACGGTGTACCAATTAGAAACTCAGGCAATAGTTCTACACATGTTCTAAACAATCTGGGTGAAGGATAATCTGAATGTGTAGGAAGGAACTGCAGATGCTGGTTTAAACCAAAGATAGACACAAAAAGCTGGAGTAACTCATCGGGACATGTAGCATCTCTGGAGAGAAGGAATGGGTGACGTTTTGGGTCAAGACCCATTCCTTCTCTCCAGAGAGGCTGCCTGTCCCGCTGAGTTACTCCAGCTTTTTGTGCTATCTTAGGATGATCTGATTGTCAGGACAAAATCATAACTTGATTTGATAGAGAAAATATTTCCTCCCATGGGGGCATCCGAAACAAAAAGGCACATTTTGATCTTAAAGCTAAAAATCACATTTTACATGCATTGTTGCAGGAATTTAAAGTTATTTTCCCCAAAAGGGTTGTGCATGCATGAAAACCTTCAAAATTGAGATCAATAGATTTTGATCCGCAACAGTGTTGAGGGATTTGAATCAACAAACCACATGTCTGTAACACCTTGATGAATTCCAGTGTCCTAGGGCCTTTCACAAAACTCTGCATTCAACGTATATAACAAAGCTCATGGGCGAGAATGCATTTCGTTGTCTCTGTACTGTACACTGACAATGACAATTAAATTGAATCTGAGTCGCAGACCAGTAGAATGTCCAAGTTCCGCTCTTTTATGTCATTATTGTCCTGTTTTGCTCACCACAAGATTTGAAAGGTTAGGACACGATAGCAATTATTTGTGAGGGTAGGAGTATGGTGCAGAGCGGTTAACAATGCGAGTTGCAGAGAAACAGAACAGCAGGGATGTCAAAATTCCAGATATTTAAAATTAGGAAGCGAGCAGATCCCAACATCAGAAATGCCCTTTTTATCCCACAATTTCTTTTCCATCTCTAATGAAACTGTTTATTTTTCCCCAGGAGCAGATAACAGCAGCGATCGCCTTGGCAATGGAGCAACAAATACAGAAACTTCTATCCGAGACACAACTGGACATGACTGAATTTGACAATCTCTTGCAGCCAATTATTGACACCTGTACCAAAGATGCTATTTCTGTATGATGCCTCTTGTTACCTTTTTGAAACATGCATTTATATTGTAGAAACAACATCAATATTTATGTTAGCTATGAAATGAAAATTACAACTTGGCTAAACACTGCATTTTTAGGTATTCAAGTTGATGGGCTGTATCCCAGTGAGCGATTTAAAGTTGCTTCCATCATATCTTGTAATGATGCTAAGGCAAACAGGCTGTAAAAGTTCAATCCCTGGTCTGTGTTTCTGGCAGTAATTGGGGGCTGGAATTCCATCATTGATCAGCAGTGCCAGAATATGCATGTTTATGTGGATGTTCAAAGTTAGCAGTAATTACATGTCTACAGTTACAAAATGGGTTCTCATATGAACAATTATGGTAATTTGCCAAATGTTCTAACCATGTTCCAGTCTGTGATGGCACAGAACAGATCGGAATAGAAAATATAATGAAATTACCTCCACTGTAGCCATTTTGATAGTCATGATTACTTGACTTTTCTTGAAGATTGCCACTATTTCAACATTACCCAAGCAAATGAGTGAGTTTGTTGTATTGTATTGATTTTTCTTATCTCCCTCCTCATTTTGGGGAAAGAAGCTTGTGAAAAAAGGTTAGAAAACATAGAATGCTCTGCTCCCTCGCCCTGATTTTACTCACCACGAAAAATGTGTAAAAAGCAAAAGGATACTTGGATTGATTCCGTTACACTACAGCAATGGCCCCCACCACTCCTCATTCCTAAAAGTAATTTAAACAATAGCAAACACAGGGCATGTACACAAATGCATTCAATTGGTCTAATTATAAAAAGTTCTCTAATGTTATATTGTTTTATTTCATATCGGCTTCGACTACTATCACAACTAAAAACTGTGGCCATTGTGTCAAATAATTCAAAGTGACTTCTCTCATTCTCCCAAAGTGAGACAACATCCAGAATGCTGAAACAGTATATTTCTCAGTTTAGGTAAATGTACTGAACACATATAGTCCTTTAACCAGATTATTCATGATAATAATGCAGTGCTTGAAATTCAGATACTGCTCTGAATATTGTCTTGCCTGCGACTTACTGTTATTTGGACTAAAATCAGTAATGTCCTCCACCAATCTGATCCCTCACTTTTCTCTCATTATACCAAAAAAATGTCAATGCTAAAATAGGTTGATCAAATCAAAACATCTGTTGATTCTCATGATGTTGTCTGGGAATTGTGCCTGTTGTTTACATATCTTAATTATCACAATAAAACTCTGTCTTCAGTTTGGAATAGAGTCAAATTAAAATAACTGACACAAAGAACATTAGTGCAACCTCCTTCCCCCACCCTCCCTGGGAATCATCACAATGTTGCAGCTCTTGTTTATGCAGCATCACTCAGCTCCATGCTTATTACATTCACTTCCTGAGTTAAAATAAAACAAAAGCTAGTGTAAAAAAAACCATATGGATATTGACAATCTCATTTTTTTTTCAAGCGTGATGTTGAAGGTGGTCCTTTAAGTTGGTTCTCACATTTGCACAGACAGCCTCTCTATAATTTGTTATTTTATTCCTTATTTTATTAGGCTGGTAAGAACTGGATGTTTAACAATGCAAAAACCTCACAGCATTGTGAGCTGATGTCCGGTCATTTGAGGAACCGAATCACAGCTGAAGGAGCCCATTTTGAACTGCGGCTCCATCTGATCTACCTGATAAATGATGTACTTCATCACTGGTTAGTGTCTTAAGTACTTTACAGAAGATATCCAAAATTGGAGATATAGGTGGGGATGGAAATTGAGTTGGGGGCAATCCAAAAATGTGTCTGCATTCAGGTATGAGTTACAGTGCTACTCTGATGTTAGTTTAGTTTTAGTTTAGAGATACAGCGCGGAAACAGGACCTTGGACCTACCGAGTCGGCGCCGACCAGCGATCCCCGCCAATTAACTTACAAACCTGTAAGTCTTTGGAATGTGGAAGGAAACCGAAGATCATGAATTATCATTGGTTCATACAGTGCCCTCCATAATGTTTGGGACAAAGACCCGTCATTTATTTATTTGCCTGTGTACTCCACAATTTGAGATTTGTAATAGGAAAAAAATCACATGTGGTTAAAGTGCATATCATCATATTTTAATAAAGGCCATTTTTTATACATTTTAGTTTCACCATGTAGAAATTACAGCAGTGTTTATACATAGTCTTCCCATTTCAGGGCACCATAATGTTTGGGATCATTGTCTTGCTGTAGAATGAACCGCCATGGGTTTTGAGGCACTTGTTTGAATTTGAGCAGATAGGATGTGTCTATACACTTCAGAACTCATTATGCTATTACCATCAGCAGTTGTATCATCAATGAAGATAAGTGAGCCAGTACCTTCAGCAGCCATACATGCCCAGGCCATAACGCCCCCAACACCGTGTTTCACAGAGAAGTGGTATGCTTTGGATCTTGGGCAGTTCCTTCTCTCCTCGACATTTTGCTCTTGCCATCACTCTGATATAAGTTAATCTTCGTCTCATCTGTCCACAAGACCTTTCTCCAGAACTGTGGTTGTTCTTTTAAGTACTTCTTGGCAAACTGTAATCTGGCCATCCTATTTTTGCGTCTACCCAGTGCTTTGCATCTTGCAGTATAGCCTCTGTATTTCTGTTCACGAAGTCTTCTGCGGACAGTGGTCATTGACAAATCCACACCTGATTCCTGAAGAGTGTTTCTGATCTGTTGGACAGGTGTTTGGGGATTTTTCTTTTTTATAGAGAGAATTATTCTGTCATCAGCTGTGGAGGTCTTCCTTGGCCTGTCAGTCCCTTTGCGATTAGTAAGCTCACCAGTGCTCTCTTTCTAAATGATGTCCAAAACAGTTGCTTTTGGTAAGCCTAATGTTTGGCTGATGTCTCCAACAGTTTTATTCTTGTTGTTCAGCCTCACAATGGCTTATTTGACTTTTATTGACACAACTTTGGTCCTCATGTTGATAAACAGCAATAAACATTTCCAAAGGTGATGGAAAGACTGGTGGAAAGACGGGGTGCTGAGAGCTCTCTTGTACCTGCATTAAGTAGGCAATTAAACACACCTGAGCAATTACAAACATCTGTGAAGTCATGTGTCCCAAACATTATGGTGCCCTGAAATGGGGGACTATGTATAAACACAGCTGTAATTTCTACATGATGAAACCAAAATGTATAAAAATAACCTTTAATAAAATCTGACAATGTGCACTTTAACCACATGTGATTTTTGTTTTCTATTACAAATCTCAAATTGTAGAGTACAGAGGCAAATAAATGCATGATGGGTGTTTGTCACAAACATTATGGAAGGCATTGTATATAAAGAAGTGTAGATATAGGTAACAGTCATACGGATCCTTTGTGTACATATATGGGATCTGGATGTCACTAGTAAGGCCAGCATTTATATTCCATTCCAGTTCCCTTAAGACTTTATTGATTAATTATTATGACACAGATGGTAACCATTTGAGCCAGAAGTTCATGTTTGTTCCCAACAGAGCAATCCTATGCCTGCAGTTTTTGACATTCTGTCCTTGAGTTGGTGGTAATGCCCTTGATACACACACTTTATTCACAATATTAAACATATAAGAAGCATTCTAGTCATCAAATTAAGCTTTGCTCTATCGGTACCTCGGAGCTCAAAATTGCATTACAGTCATCAGATAGTGACCTTGGGTATTGGCAGTATTTTATTATTGTCCCATGTACTGAGATTCACCTTCCTTTTGATTGTTTTCCCACTTACTCTTAAGTGACAATTTACCATAGCCAGTTATCTATCAGCATGTCTTTGGGTTGTGGAAACCAGAGCCTCAGCAAAGGTCTGGGCAGTCACAGGATGTGCATGCAAGCTCCGCATCGATGACACCAAGGTCAGGATTAAACCTGGAGCTGTGAGACAGCAGCACTAATTTTTGTATTGTCAGGCTGCCTTCATCAATTTGGATTTTCTAGTTAAACATAATTGCAATTGTTTTAGCCTTTTCTGTAGCACTCAAAAGCATTACCCTCAAATAGAGGACTGGGGCATACTTGGAGTCCATGACCTGTAATTAGCTGTTTATATGTCCACTGTTGTTCACAGTTATGTGATGACTGCAACAGTAGCTTTGATCTGATCCATTCGTAGTATCAACATCAATAGTACAATTACAATTACAATTACAATTACATCACTTTGGTGCATCTATTGTGCATTGTTTAATGAACACGTGGTGGTATATTGCAGCCTCACTGGGCATATTTTTAAGGATGCCTAGTCCTGCTGCCGGCATGTATTTCTGGACTTACATACTTAAGAAGGTATAAATTTTATGTAAAAAGTTTAAGGACTACATTAATACAGGCTGACATTTTATTGAGTAATTAGTTCTGGGTGAGTATTTATTCTGAAGTTCTTATGTGAGTTATGGTAGAAACAAATACTTCATGTGCTGCTTCTCCTACTTTGCCAGTAAATACTGGCTGTTACTCACCTACCGATGACTGCAACGCTTCTTTGAGCTCCCAGATGACGATAGAGCAAAGATTAGTGTGACGCTTCTTACATATTTAATATTATTAATAATGTGTATGTATCAACAGAAACTTTCCAATTCTATTGTAAATAACAGAATTGTTTCCTCGGGCTTCAATGACTTACCTTTCCTATCTGTTTTGTGTACACAGTCAACGGAAACAAGCTCGAGACCTGCTCGCAGCTCTGCAGAAAGTTGTGGTTCCCATTTACTGCACCAGTTTTCTTGCTGTGGAAGAGGACAAACAACAGAAGATTGCAAGGGTAATTTTCCCAACATATGCTTGTTAATTTCTCTTCCTGGTAGGAATTTATGTTGTTTTTTATTTTTTAAATTACAGCAAACGACTGGAAATTAAATTTGAGTATAGCTATTTATGACAGTCAAATTCATTTTCTTTTTTGTTGCTCACAGCGTGAGCCCATAGTATTAGAGGCAAGGAACTAGTGTGGATAGAAGATTAGCCGACTGGCAGAAGACAAAGAGTGGAAATAAAGGGGGCCTTTTCTGGTTGGCTGATGATTACTAGTGGTGTTCCACAGGGCCTGGTGTTAGGTTTGCTCCTTTTCACGGTACATGTTAATGATCTGGATGATGAAATTGATGGCTTTGTGGCCAAGTTTGCAAATGATATGAACATAGATGGAGCAGCAAGTAATGTTGAGGAAATAGGGAGTCTGCAGAAGGACGGACAGGTTAGGAGAGTGGGCAAAGAAGTGGCAAATGGAATACAGCACTGCAAAGTGTACAGTCATGCACTTTGATAGAAGGAATAAAGGTGTAGACTACTTTCTAAGTGGGGAGAGGAATCAGAAATCGGAGGTGCAAAGGGTGTTAGGAGTGCTGGTACACGATTCCCAAAAGGTTAATTTACAGGTTGATTCGGCAGTAAGAAAGGCAAATGAAACGCTTGCATTCATTTTGAGCAGACTGGAATATAAAAGCAAGCATGTAATGTTACGGCTTTATAAAATATAAATCTGATGATGGATATGCTGGCTTGTGAGAGAGTCCAGAGGAGGTTTACGAGAATGATTCTGGGGTTGATTGTGTTAATGCATGATGAGTGTTTGATGTCTCTGATCCTGGCCTTACGAGTTTAAAAGGATGAGGGGGAAACTCATTGAAACCTACTGGATAATGAAAGGCTTAGATAGTGGATATGAAAACGATGTTTCCAGTAATGGGAGAGTCTAGAACCAAACAGCAGACCCTTGGAATAAAAGGACGAATGGAGATGTGGAATTTCTTCAACTAGAGGGTGGCTAATCTGTGGAATTCATTGTCACAGACGGTTGTGGAAGCTGTCATTGGGTATTTTTAAAGCGGAGATTGATAGTAAGGGTATCCAGGCTTATGGAGAGAAGACAGGAGAACTTTTTAATATACATTTATATTATCCAGTACCTGGCATCTCAACCTAATACAACCTCTACTGCTTTAGGTTCAGATGCAAGGTTCTGGATAATATAAATGGGAACAATATGAGAAACTGAAATTCTGTGTTAACATGAGATGATGTGTAATTGGAAGGGGCAGTGAAGTTATAAAAGGATGGACCAAGATCGATATCCAGTTTACCCAGATATTGATTAGTTCAGATACAAAATGAAGCTATTATGCAGAACAGGAGGAAAGTTCTCACAGGAGCTGAAAGCATGTGGAATGCAATACTAGAAATAGAGATGAATGCAGAGAAAATGTATATGCCTGGATTAGAAAAGCAATTAAAGGAAAGAAAAATAAAGAGAGCAGAAAAGGCAGAATCGGGACAATCGATGTCAAGGAAAAACAAGCCCTTGGAGGAGAGTCCAGAGGAGGTTGACCCCCTTTGCTAGCCCTTGCTGTCTCCTCCCCTTCCTTAACCCTCGAGCTGTCTCCTCCCATCCCCCTGCCCTCGGGCTCCTCCTCCTCCCTTTTTCCTTCCTTCTCCCCCCCACCCCCCATCAGTCTGAAGAAGGGTTTCGGCCCGAAACGTCGCCTATTTCCTTCGCTCTATAGATGCTGCTGCACTCGCTGAATTTCTCTAGCATTTTTGTGTACCTTCAAGGAAAAACTTAGTTGGATTGTTTTCATATTGTACTTTTGTATAAATAACATGATTCCTGTTGCCTCAGATTGTGTGTAACTTTGAGCACTCTGAGGTGACACTATTAAGTGAAAGGTGACGAGGGAATATTATCTTTAATAGGGTGATGGTAAAGGCAAACAAAAAAATCACATGCAAGTCTTTCTTGAGTGTACTTACCTCCACCCTGTATCTGTTTGTCAAGCCCACAGACTTGTTGGGAAGCAGATTGTCCTGTTTGTCTTTTTCCTACAAAACAATTCTTTATATGAGGAAAACATTCCATGATGCTGTAGTGCTGGTATGAAGTGTCATAATATCAAAGTATCATCCTACAGGTTGATATTATGTGGGTTTGAAAATGCAGCTGCTCACAGTGGACAATCTGTCTTTAAGTTGTTTTTTGTTGCTGTTACCCTCAGAAATGGGAGGAATGCAAGCAAGACATGGCTTTTACATCCTGTTAGGCAGCAGCCATGAAGCATATATCAAAATGCACTTGACCATTCTGTTCCTTTTACTGTAGAAGGCCATGGTTTTCAGTGAGCAAAGTCGAAGGGGATTAAATTGTTTTATGTTTTAACTATTTAAATGATCTGACAAAAGCAAACTGTCTTGGAACTGACAAGATACTATCTCAGTTTTCGGCTAAGTGTAAAAGACTAGTTTAGGAAGTATGAGGCTAAATTGGAATATGCTACAAAATGCACAACTAGTGGTCAGAATTTGAGGATAAAGGAGAAAATGTAAACAGTGCCCATACAAGTGTCAACCATTTTCTTTTCCCCCCACTGTGAATGCTGACAAGCTTGCTGTATTTTTGCAGCATGTTTTGCTTGCATTATATGTGCAAAGTAATGCTGATGACCTTCAATGAAAGGCCTGCACCAATATCCAGTGAAATGGCACTACCTGCACTGGGTAAATGCTGCAGAGTCCATGGTCTCTAAAAACAGTCATAAAACGGGCATTTACTTTGATGTGATGTGCATGTTATGTCACAAAATATATTGCATTTTCTTTCTCCACTGAGCTCCTAACAGTATTGTTTTTGTTGTTTTTTTGCAGCTGTTACAACTGTGGGAGAAGAACGGTTATTTTGATGAATCCATTATTCAACAGTTACAAAGCCCTGCTCTTGGACTTGGGCAATACCAAGTTAGTAACCAATGGCATTCCTGAAAACCAGAAGTTGTGGTGTTAGAGACCGAATATTCGAGCAAGAATAGGCCCTTCGTGCCTGCTCAAAACGTTCAACATGATCATGCCTGATATCTAGTTAAGCAGACGTTTCTGCCTTTTCCACATGTCTCTTGAGCTCTTCAAATAGAACATAGAACAGTACAGTACAAGAACTGGCTCTTTAGCCCATAGTGTCTATGTCAAACATGATGCCAAGACCATTTCTTATCTATCTACGCATAATCCATATCCCTCCATTCCTTGCATATCCATATGCCAATGCAAAAGCTTCTTAAATGCCAGTCTCATGTCTGCTTCAACCTCCAACCCTGGCAGCAATGCAGATTCGAGCAGGGAATTAGAGATTGCAGATCAGACACATTTCATTTAATAAGGTTTTTCTGGGGGGGAAAAGTCAGGCCAATTTCCAACTACGGTAAATGCTAAAAATAAATTGGAACAATACTGCTGTCATAGAATGAAGCAAGATTGCACTACATATAAATGGAATCTACAGGTTGACATTTTTTTTTTAATTGTGCATGTAAGGAAGGCTGGAATTGTGCTGTTCCTGTCGTGATCTCTGGTTGCCTCTCACAATTTTCATCCAAGGGGGAGCAAGTCATTGTAACATAAGCAAATGGCGCTGCCAATTTGTAAATGGCAAAGGTACACAAAAATGCCGGAGAAACTCAGCGGGTGCAGCAGCATCTATGGAGCGAAGGAGATAGGCAACGTTTAGGGCCAAAACCTTTCTTCCGACTGATGGGGGTGGGGAGAGGCAGGGAGAAGAAAGGAAAAAGGAGGAGGAGGAGCCCGAGGGCTGAGGTAGGAAGGGGAGGAAACAGCAAGGGTTAACAGAATTGTGAGAAATCAATGTTCATGCCACCAGGATGCAGACTCCCCAAGCGGAATATGAGGTGCTGTTGCACATGGCAAAGTCCTATTCGATTGAAATAAATGAACAGGGACTCACAGCAGCCTCCATAATGTTTGGGATAAAGACACATAATTTATTAATTTGCCTCTACACCACAATTTGAGATATGTAATAGAAAAAAAAATCACATGTGGTTAAAGTACACATTGTCAGATTTTATTCAAGGGTATTTTTATACATTTTGGTGTCATCGTGTAGAAATTGCAGTTGTGTTTATACATGGTTTCCCCCCCCCCCATTTCAGGGCACCATCATGTTTGGGACACATTGCTTCACAGGTGTTTGTATTTGTAATTGCTCGGGTGTCTTTAATCACCTCCTTAATGCAGGTATAAGAGAGCTCACAGCACCTAGTCTTTCCTCCAGTCTTTCCATCACATTTGGAAACTTTTATTGCTGTTTATCAACATGAGCACCAAAGTTGTGCCAGTGAAAGTCAAATAAGCCATTATGAGACTGAGAAACAAGAATCAAACTTGGAGACATCAGCCAAACATGCTTACCAAAATCAACTATTTGGAACATCATTAAGAAGAAAGAGAGCACTGGTGAGCTTACTAATCGCAAAGGGACTGGCAGGCCCAGGAAGACCTCCACAGCTGCTTCTTCCAATCCCCAAACACCTGTCCGACTGATCAGAAACACTCTTCAGGAGTCAGGTGTGGATTTGTCAATGACCACTATCCACAGAAGACTTCATGAACAGAAATACAGAGGCTACACTGCAAGATGCAAACCACTGGTTAGCTGTAAAAATAGGATGGGCAGGTTACAGTTTGCCAAGAAGTACTTAAAAGAGCAACCATAGGTCTGGAAAAAGTTGTGGATAGGTGAGACAAATAACTAATGAGATGATAACTAATATCAGAGTGATGGCAAGAGCGAAGTATGGAGGAGAGAAGGAACTGCCCAAGATCCAAAGCATACCACCTCATCCGTGAAGCACGGTGGTGGGGGTGTTTTGGTCTGGGCATGTATGGGTGTTGAAGGTACTTGGCTCACTTATCTTCATTGATGAAACAACTGATGATGGTAGTAGCATAATGAATTCTGAAGTGTATAGACACATGACATTGCTGTGTCCCAAACATTATGGTACCCTAAAATGGGGGCCTATGTATAAATACTGCTGTAATTTCTACACAGTGAAACCAAAATGTATAAAATTGGCCTTTATTAAAATCTGATAATGTACACTTAAACCACATGTGATTTTTTTTCTATTACAAATCTCTAATTGTGGAGTACAGAGGCAAATAAATGATGGGTCTTAGTCCCAGAAATTATGGAGGGCACTGTATCTAGCACTAAATGCTATAGCCTTTATTTTATCTGTGCTCTGGACGGCTTGATGGTATTCACATATAGTTTTTTCTTTGATTGGATAGCAGCCAAACAAAAGCTTTTCACTGTACATGACAATAATAACTAAACTAAACTATAGTCTGACTCATCATTTGTAATTTGTCCAACAACTAATCTGTCAGCAGCAAATTTAAAGATTGAGTTGTGAAACTGTGTCAGTTAGGCTACACAGTCATGGGTATGGAGCAGATCAGGGGCTGGACACACTGCCTTGAAGCACCCCTGTGTTGATGGTTTTCGCGGAGGAGGTGGTGTTGCCAATTTATACCTATTATGTTCTATTGATGAGTAAGTCTGGGATCCACTTACAAAGGGATACTTAGCGACCCAGTTCTCTGAGCTTGGTAAAAGTTTGGAGGGGATGATAGTGTTGAACGCTGAGCTGTAGCCGATGAACAGCCTGATGAGTGTGTTTTTATTGTCTTAAGTGGTCCAATGCAGAGTGTAGAGCCAGCAAGATCACATCCTCTGTTGATCTCTTGTTGATAGGTAAATTGTAGTGGGTCCATATTCTTGCTGAGGTAATAGTTGATGTATGCCAGAGCCAACCTCTCAAAGCACTTCATCACCACGGAAGTTATTGAGGCATGTCAGCTAATTCTTCTTGAGCACTGTTATTATTCATGCCCTTTTAAATGAGATGGGAATCTCAGACCTCAGTAATGAGAAGTTGAAGATGTCCACAAACGCTCCAGCCATTTGGTCCACACAGGTTTTGAGAAAGTCACCAGTTACACCATCAGGTCCAGACTTTTTCCAAGGGTTCGCCTTCCTGAAGCATCTTCTGATGTCGGCTTCGGAAACTGAGATTATAATACCATCAGGGGCTATGATTGTCTGAGAAGATGCATTAGTAATTCCCCAATGAAGCGTGCACAGAATGCTTTGAGATGCTTTGAGCCTGTCCAGAAGTGATGCCTCACTGTTGCTTGGGCTGCCTCATGGTTTTGCCTTGTGGGAAGTGACGGAGTACAAGCCCTCCCATGGCTGCTGAACCTCGGTTTCATACTCCAGTTTAGAGCAAAAGTCCCTTTTAGTCTTTTTGATTGCCTTATCAAGGTTATATCTGATCTTCTAAAATGAATCCACATCGCCAGACTTGAATGCTTGAGATCAACATCTGAGATCTGGTCCTCAGAAGATTGCAGATCGCTAGGACCCTTATTTGTTTACACAGGTTTACTGAGCTACTGGTCAATTGTGGGATCATAAAGTAAAGGGTTTAAGTCTTTGCTCTATAGAGGTTACATCGTGGGGTAACTAAACACTATTCAATTGAATAGTGTTACTGAGATGTTGCCTGTCCTGAGTTACTCCAGCATTTTGTGTCTCACTATTCAATTGAAAATGACTCTTGCCTAAACCTTCCTTTCAAGTGGCAGGCAAGAATAAAACCTTGAAATTAGTTTATAGTGCAGTGTTCTCGAAAGCCTTGAGGTGTTTTGGTGATAACACCCCAGTTCACACAATTTCAGGAAAAAAACATTGAAATTGCTGGCCATAAAATAATCCAGCTAACACCTCAGAACAACTTGGTAGTTGCTAGCAGGTGAGCTAGTTATGTAACAACAATGATAATGGAATTCTTGACTCATCATTTTATTCTACTGGGACTACAAACCCCAGAGTGACAGAGTACTATGGGAACCATGAGTCCAAGGTCCTGTTTTCCTCCTAAGCCTGCTACAGCTGCTGCATGCGATGACATAAATTTCTCATATGCTATATCCTGATTAAAATATATTAATCTAGAAAAATAAGCGACAATGAAAATAATGCTTTCCATATGTATTACTGCCAGCCTGCTGATGGCACAGAGAGTAACATTAGCTTTTAAAGTAGAAGAGCTTTCTCAAATGTCAAAATATCTGTCACATTAACCTTCATTGGCTACATGTGTCCTCGTGGTTATGGTTGCTGCAAAAATATCAAGGGTATAGCCAACAACCATTTAAAATAACCTGGCATGTTGCCACATTTGAGAATGCCTGTAACGTGAGATCACTCCATCTATTGGGTTGGAACTAAAGGTCTAGACGTATTGAAGATTCACTTGTAACTTAAGAAGAGGCAATGTTAGAGCAGGAAAATCTAAATGTTGAACATACTGAATGGGCTTTTTTCCAAAAAGGATTGTGGATCATATTATGTTTTTCGTTAAAGTATCAGAAAATAAACAGGAGCAGACCATTTTGCTTCTCAGGCTTGCTTCACCATTCAGTAAGATCATAGTTGATATTTTACGTTGGTGCCACTTTCCTGTAGTAATCCCCTATCTCTTGGTTCCCTTAATATTAAAAAATATTTAAATCTGTCTGGATATACTCAATAACTTTGCACCGCCCACTCAGATAGATAATTCAAATGAATTTGTACCCTCAATTCACTCATGAATGGCCAACTATGTCTCGACCCGAAACTTCACTTATTTATTTTCTCCTGAGATGCTGCCTAAACTACTAAGCTACTCCAGCTTTTTGTGTCTATCTTCCTTATCTTGATATACTTACCCAGCATTAACATAATTACCACACCCAATATGTCGATCCCTGGAAGAATGGAGATACTTCTCACTCTTCTAAAATCCTTTTGTGAATATCTCCTCGTATGACAGACCTTCCCAGTAATTAATATGGTGAAACTTTGTTAACACTTCCTATATCATAAATAAATCCTCTTTGGGGGAAGGAAGATCAGATGTATTCACAATATATCAAATGTATACTCATGAAGTCCCTATATAATTGAATAATTATATATCTCTTGTACTTATATCCATTTGCAATAAAAGCCAATATTCGGTGATTAGTGCACATCCTTCTGAACAAAACCACTGTTTAATTTCATATTATCTAAAGAATACTCCATATAATAAATATTAGTCATTTTTTTAAACTAAGCAGTATTTGGTTTTCAACTGACCAACCAAACCTGCTCTTCTGCAAAACTTATCAAACGTCTTTGTACAGTTAGTAATCCTTATCCAGCCCTACCTCATTGAGTCTTTATTCTCTATATCTTTCTCCTTTTTCCGTCAGACTTTCTCCATTCATTTGCTGCTCCATTAGCTTGTTTAGTATATTTGTATAAGTAGTCTCTAACCCCATTTGACTCCATATTCCTGACTGTGTGTCATAATGGCTTTTTTGACTTTCATTGGCACAACTTTGGTCCCCGTGTTGATAAACAGCAATAAAAGTTTCCAAAGGTGATGGAAAGACTGGAGGAAAGACAAGGTGCTGAGAGCTCTCTTATACCTGCATTAAGGAGGCAATTAAACACACCTGAGCAATTAAACACAACGCCCATGAAGCCGTGTCCCAAACAATATGGCGTCCTGAAATGGGGGGGGACTATGCATAAACACAACTGTAATTTCTACATGGTAAAACCAAAATGTATAAAAATACCCTTTAATAAAATCTGACAATGTGCACTTTAACCACGTGTGATTTAAAAAAAAATCACAAATGTCAAATTGTGGAGTAAATAAATGATGGGTCTTTGTCCCAAACATTATGGAGGGCACTGTATCTGTTTTAAAGATATAAATTGAGAGATGCTTCAATAGATCAAAAACTGCATCGTGCTGAACTCCGTTATTAAAGCCTTTGTCAGATTTGGGAAGGGGACAATTGATTTGTATTTTTAACTGTGAATCTGTTATTTAAAATGACCTGAGAGTTTCCGAAATTGGACTAAAACTAAACTTTATCCTGAGAATGTATCACAGGGCCTCTCTCATCTCCGTGATGAGAGAGGCCCTTACTCTGGTTTGATCTCATCTAATGTCAACAAGAATCTAAAGACATCTTGTTTGTCTTTGTGCAATTGCTTCCTACAGGCCTCTCTCATCACAGAGTTTGCAGCCGTGGTGCAGCCTATTCAAATGGCATTCCAGCAGCAGATCCAGACCCTGAAGGCTCAACATCAGGAATTTGTTGACAGTCTCACCAAACATCAACAGGCCCAGCCTCCTCCACAGCCACCGCCCCAGCCACAATCACAGCCGCAACCACAGCCATTATTGGAACCTGAGGCACCACCGCCACACATCCCAATGCCCCAAAATCAGGATCTGCCGGACCTCTCACCAACAGACTCACCAGGTGCGGTAACAGTCGGAATTTGGAGGAAATTTGTGGACAGAATGTTCTTTCTTTGTTATATTGAAAACGTATGAGAACCGAATGAAAAATGAAGTTTAGATGTATATCCTTTCTATTGTAGCTTCTAAGTGCATTTCGTCAGTCCATATCTTCCAATGACCATTCAAAAACTTAAATTTGAAACGAGTGAGAACCAGTTAAGTTCATTTTAATCTGCGAGCACCTGTACTCTGCATTCCGACATGGGGCTTTTAATTTTCTGCTTCTGAGTAAGACAACAGATGGAATAATTTTGCAGTTGTCGCAAATGGAAGTTGTGTTAGAACAAAACGGCATTTTTCTTTTGTGGCAGTGAAATGTTTTTAAGATATACTCAAGGTGAAACAGATATAGATCGGCAGGCTTAGACTTTATTACTTGGAGTGCAGGAGGATGAGGGGTATTAAGGTCAAGAGGGGAATGATAGGGTGAAGAGTTTTTTGCCCAGAGTAGGGGAATCAGGGAACATAGCATTATAGTGAGAGGGGAAAGATTTAACATGAACCTGAGGGGCAAATCTTTCACGTAAAGGATGGTAGGTATGTGGACGAGCTGACGGAGGAGGTAGTTGGGCATGTATTATAACAACAATTAATAGGCAGGGACATCTATAGGAAAGGTTTAGACGGATATGAGCCAAATGCAAGCAGGAAGGACTTGTGTAGATGGGGCATTTTGGGCTGAAAACTCATCAGATTGAAGGACCCACATTTATCCCCTCACAGGATGAGTAATTCTCCTGAAAATATTTGTTTAAAATCATAGACTTTGTGATCTCAGCTGACCCTGAAGTGTTTTCATTCCAGTTGTGATTTTATTTTCATTGGGCAGGAGTGTTTATAGCATGTAAGCTGGTCTTGGTAAGTTTTGGTTGAATATAGAATCTCTTGCTGCTAGCTTTTCATGTTTTGTGGCAAGGAATGTAAGCTCACAAGAGCATTCGGAGGTGTGTTTATATAAGTTTGTGGGAAAACCATTTTTAACAGCTACTGAATGTATTACAGAGGAGGCCAAGCCGCCCCATCCCCTTCCTGACAATGTGCCAAGTGGAGGGCAGGAGCCGCCTCCAGTGGGACAGCGAGGACCAGGGCAACATGAACACTCTTCTTCCAAGCCACCTTGGTTTGAACGGCCTGCAATGCCTCTCTGGGGGCAACAGCAACAACAACAGGTATTGATTGAAGGAATATCTCCAGCAGCCTTAGAAGCCTAACCTCCTTACTGAAACCTCACGTCAAAAACTATTTAACTCCGCATTGAAGTTTGACAAACAAGTCAAGGCTGTGGTAAAAGCTAGCTTCTTCCAGCTTCGCACGATAGCTAAAATCAAACCATTCCTCTTAATTCGTCGACCTTGAAAAGATCATCCACGCATTTATCTCCTCCCGCCTTGATTACTGCAACTTCCTTTACACTGGCAACAGCCAATCATCCCTGTCCCGCCTACAATTGGTCTAAAACACCGCAGCGAGACCTGACGGGCACCCGGAAAAGGGACCACATCACCCCGATTCTGGCCTCTCTCCACTGGTTCCCAGTGCGTTTCAGAATCAATTTCAAGCTCCTCCTTTATGTATACAAAGGCCTTAACGGGCTTGCCCCAACCTACATCCAAAATCTACTAACCCACCATTCTACCTCCAGGTGCCACAGGTTGGCCGACTTGGGGCTACTGACTATCCCGCTGTCCAGGTATAAGCTCAGGGGCGACCGAGCTTTTGCGGTTGCAGCACCTAGACTGTGGGACAGCATCCGTCTTCTCATCAGAACTGTCCCCTCCACCGACTCCTTTAAGTCTAGACTTAAAACTTATTTCTACTCACAAGCGTTTCTTGAGGTCCTGTGAGGGAGCGCTGTATGTATGTATGTATGTATTGTTAGATCTATGTACCACTGTATGTAGCACGTTAGTACCTGCACAGATGTAAAGCACTTTGGTCAACGAGAGTTGTTTTTAAATGTGCTATAGAAATAAAATTGACTTGACTTGACTGTGCACATATGGAAATATGGAACCAGTGGGGGAGCCTTGTATGACCTTTATTGCAAGATAGCAAGCAGTGGGGAGATGCATTGCTAGAACAGTGGTTTAAGAAGAGCGTGATAGAATAGGAGTAATTACTGCAGAAAGAGATTAATAAAGCATAAGTTGGCTGGAGCACTTCTTTCACTCCCAGGGTCTCTTGAATTGATAAAATCTACAATGCAAAATATTAATTATATTTTTAATTATATAGATATTCAAATCATTTACAGTTATTGTAGAGATACAAAAACATTTTAAAATGCATGAACTGTATTTGTTCCTATCTTTATTCATTTTCAGGTCTTTATTCACACCATCCTATCATCTTAGAGCCCCTGCAGGTGTTCCTCTTCATTGTCTTATATCACATTTCCACAATTCCTTATTGAAATGTGACCAACAACCAGAACTCAGCAAGATCTTCTTAATTTTGCCTGCTTCCATTCTGATTTTGCAGTATTTTATAGATAGATACAGGTGAGGCTCATCTGGCACATATCACTTGCCAAGATGTGTCCCACCCCAATCAGGATCTTGAAAGGAAGGAGACAAATGACTAGATTTCTTATCTTGCACACCATCCAGCAAAGCAGTGCTCCAATCAAGTTTGTTTGATGTCCTTTGTTGCCAAACTTTATTCCAAAGTTCTGCCCATATGAGATGAAGCTTTAGGAAAAGCATATTTCTGGAATTGGTGGTGGGGCCCAATGGTAATGGTTTCCTCACTGGTCTATTTGGCAATGTTTGTAACATTTGGCAATGTTTGGCAACTGCCGATTTTGTTTTCTTTGCTCATTTCAGCAATGAATTTGTTTTGGTCTATTTGACTTTTTTCAATATATTGTGTAATTTGTCTTTAATGACTACCATATTTCTGCTGCTTCCAAAATGTTCAGCATGTAATGTCAACCACTGATGAGTTACTTCCCATTCATCAACTTTCCCTGACGACTGTTTAGATAGCAAGCCATGTGAGCACATCAATGTATTTAACTCGAAATTTGTTCATAACAAAGCATTCTGTGCCAATGCAACCAGTTTCCAGGGTTCATAACTGTTAAAGTCAATTAAAGATATGAATAGAAAGATCTTGCATTTTTAACAGTAAGAGATAGTTGGAGGAGAGGGGTTTCAACCTACCACATGCCAGGCGTTGTCCCAACTCCCCCCCCCCCCCCCCCAGTCTGAAGAAGGGTTCCGACATTGTCAATTGATTAACTTTTCATTACATGGCCACTGGTTCCGGCCCTAATTATGTTTTAGGACCACAGCTGTAATGGTGTAGCAGTCATTAATCGCAGCATAAAATTGGGCAAGAATATAAATTGGGTGTTCAACACAAATATGTCCACTCTTGTTAGCTGTATTAGACCAAAATGTTCTCAGTGAATGCAGCCATGATATTAATTATCATCACCATGATGTTTCCTGCTAATTGTCATCTAGGTCTATAGTTAAAAGAAATGCAGAACAGTCAATAATTGCATTTAAATCCATGTAAGTTTAATGTTCAGTTAATAATTGGAGTGTGTCTTTTCTTTTCCACTGCCAGTTTGACCAGGGTTTTAATGCTCCACACCAGGGCCCACCTCATTGCCAGCCCTGGAATAACAACCATGAAGGAATGTGGAATGACCAGCGGGAACCAAATTGGAACAACCAGCGGGATGCTCCATGGAACAATCAACATGAGCCATCCTGGAATAACCAGTATGAGCCCCCCTGGAACAACCAGCATGAGCCCTCCTGGGGAGGCCAGCGGGATCCACCATTTAGAATGCAACGGCCCCCCCATTTCCGCCAGCAGCCGCCCTTCCAGCAACACCAACAGCACCCACCATTTAACCAGCCACCACATCCCCACAACTTCAACCGTATCCCGCCGCGGTTCATGCAGGATGACTTCCCTCCCAGGCACCACTTTGATCGTCCCCCCTATCCTCCCCACCATTTCGACTATCAGCAGGGAGACTTTCCACCAGGTAAGCAATCCTTATTAAAATCTGACGATGTGCACTTTAACCACATGTGATTTTTTTTCTATTGCAAATCTCAAATTGTGGAGTACAGAGGAAAATAAATAAATGATGGGTCTTTGTCTCAAACATTATGGAGGGCACTGTACATTGCAGCCACATCATTACAGAATTGGAGGAAATTCTGGGCGAGGCTGACGTCTACCTTCCAGTTTTACTTGTGCAATACAGACAGCGGGCAGCAGCAGGGTGATGCAACTGGTAGAACTGCTGCCTCACAGCTCCAGTGGTTCAAAGTTGGCCTCGCTGTTTTTGAGGAGTTTGCATATTCTTCCAGTGGCAGCATGGGTTTCCACTGGGTGATATGGTATCCTCCCACATCTCCATAGGTTGAGAGGTAAATTGGCTGCTGGAGAATTCCTCCAGAGTACAAGTGATTGGTAAAACCTGCGAGAAGTTGGGAATGTAGAAATAATAATTTTGGAGGAAATTAGTGTGGAATAGGAGTCCTCTATGAGCTGGCATCGATTGGTTGAAATGGCCATGGACAGTCCTGAATAAGGGAGGAGTTCAAATTGGATACAGAAGAAAGCAGAGCTGGGTTCTATGGGGAGAATATTGCCTTGGTATGGTTCATATTTACTTTGTGAACTATATGTGTGCTTCAAAAACAAATCTTTTTTAAGGTGCTGACAATATTTTAGTGTGGATATGAGATCTGTTTTGTAGCAATACAACCTTGTTGTTTACTATCAACCAAATTCTTAGTGATTTTTGCCAATCTACGTTAGAAAATGCGAACATTCCTTTGCAACATTTGACTTAAACACCTTCTTGCATATATTTCTAGACATGGGCCCCCCGCACCATCCTCCACACAGATTGCCTCCACCTGGCATGGGAGAACCACCTCCATGGGGTGGACCGCAGCATCAGGATTTTGGTGGTCCTCCCCCAGGTTTTAATGGACAGCCGCCACATATCCGACGTCAAGGGCCACCTCCACCTCAGATCACTCCTGATGACCCTAGTTTGGTGCCCAATGTGCCATATTTTGATCTCCCAGCAGGATTAATGGCACCTCTGGTGAAGGTAAGCCATTTGTTCTTCCATCTTTAGAATGATCTAACTGCACAAAATAATAATCACAAAATGCCTCACAGGAAGTATTTCAGTCAAACGTTAATGTAGATCTAAGGAGATTGAAAGTTTGTTTTTGTGCATGGTCTTAAAGGTAGGGTGAGGGAAAGGCAGAGAGTCTTTGAGCAAGAATTTAAAGGTTTAAGGCATTGTTGACTGAAACCATGTCGATCAGTGGTGGCATAAGTGAAGATATGTAAGTGGTCTGAGTTAGAGGAACACCAATTTCTTGGATGCTCATAGGGTTAAAATATGCTTCAGTAGGGAGAGGTAAAACCAGGTAGGGATTTAAACATGGATCAAAATTTTAAATCGGAGATGTTGGTAGACCAGGAATTAAACCAGGTCAACATGAACAGTATTAATTTGTAATGGAATAAGAGAAGGGCTGCAGAATTGTGAGTAAACTTTAAGTAGATAGAGAACAGAAGATATTACTCCAATGATTCTATAGATTGGGGGGAAAAAAGGCTTGTGTGAGAGTTTCAACAGCAGATGAATTGAGAGAAGGGCGGAATTGATTGATGTAGATAGAAATGACCGTCATGGGCAAGGACTGGCTGTGGTATGCATAGGATTACCAATTGCTTAACTAATTTAACCTTTAGACTGTAGGTTACTTAATATTTGTTTTATAATAGTTAGACGGGTATATCTTAGATTTCAGTATCACTCTAATTTTTCTTCTAAAATTGCATTTAAGATCCTTAGCAACCACACAATGTTCCAAAGTGGTTTTCAAACAATGCAATAACCTGCAATATTACCACTGATGAAATGTAGATGGCTAATCAGTGAAACAGCAAATTCCACAAACAGCAGTAAAATAAATAAGGGCGGCACGGTGGCGTAGCGGTAGAGCTACTGCCTTACAGCCCCAGAGAACGTGGTTCGATCCTGACTATGGGTGCTGACTGTACGGAGTTTGTACGTTCTCCCTGCGTGGGTTTTCTCTTGAGTTATTTGGTTTCCTCTCACTCTCCAAAGGCATATAGGTTTGTAGGTTAATTGGCTTCAATTTGTAAATGATCCCTTGTGTGTGCAGGATAGTGTCAATGTGTGGGGATTGCTGGTTGGCGCGGACTTGGTGGGCTGAAGGGCCTGTTTCCGTTCTGAAACTGTAGATGCTGGAAAATCGAAGGTAGACAAAAATGCTGGAGAAACTCAGCGGGTGAGGCAGCATCTATGGAGCGAAGGAAATAGGCAACGTTTCGCTTCGAGACCCTTCTTCAGTCATGTTGGAATGGCAGTATTGGTCGAGATGTCTTGATCTCTTACATGATGTTGGAGATCTCTCCAAATGGTAACGTGTACATTTTATATCAGGACAAACTAGGACTTCATTTGATCTCTCTTTAAAACACTTAGTACTTCCTTTACGGCATTCATGCTCGCCTGAATTATGTGTTCACTTCCCACAAATTAACCATGGACTGCTGTGCAAGTGATGAGGTTATAGATATTATTGTGTACTGAAATGTTGTTTAAATTCTGGGTTCAAATTATTATAATAAATCACACTAGACTCATTTTTGGTTTTGTGACACAGAGTGCAAAGTGTAAAATAATTCCTGCTCATGGCTGACTTTATAGTCAGAGTTGTATAGTATTAGGAACAAGCCCTCAACCCACTGTGTCTATACCAACCATCACACCAATTTATACTAACCCAATTTCCTTGCATTAATTCCATATCCCTTTATGCCTTGCTCATTCAAATGTTTGTCATGATGTTTCCTAAATGTTTCCTGTTCCTGCCTCCATCACATCCTCAGGCAGCTCATTCCAGGTACCAACTACTCTTTTGTAAAATATAATGCCCTTCAGATCCTCATTAAACATTCTCCCTCTCATCTTAAACATATGGTCTCTCTAACCTCCTATGGAAAATAGACACTAGCTTTCCACCCTATCTATGCCTCTCATAATTGTATATACGTCAATCATGTCACCTCTCAGCCTCCTTCACTCCATTGCAAACAGTCCTAGTTTATATAATCTCACCTGATAACCCAAGCCCTGCAATCTAGGCAATGTCTGTGTGAATCTTTCTGTACTTTGTCTAAATAGCTTTCCCATAGTTCCATGACCTGAACTGCACACACATTATTAAAAGATGGATTATGATTTCCTAATTAAAAATGTGTTAGTGAGCTCCCATTTGTTTTTCTTTTGCTTTCTTTATTTAAAACAAAAATCATTCACGTGTGAAGCTGAGAAGCAACCTGATATATATATGTGTGTGTATATATATATATATATATATATATATATACACACACACATACACACACACACACACACATACACACACAGAGACACACACACACACACACACACACACACACACACACACACACACACACACACACACAATGACTAAACTGACTACAAGCGTGCCATTAACTTTGGATTGTCGATTACTTATCATTTGTTTTATAATAGTTAGAAGACTATGACTACAAGGCTCTGGAGCCTAAAGATATGCGCCTTCCACCTCCAATGCCACCTAATGAGAGGCTGCTTGCTGCAGTTGAGGCATTTTATAGTCCGCCATCTCATGACAGACCAAGAAATAGGTAGGAGTCTTGTAAAGCTTACATATCGTCATTGCCCTTCCGGCAGACTGGTAAGAAATGTTTACTATTATCGGTGATCATGCACTGGGTTCAGTAAAAGGAAAACGCTATTAAAGCAGACCATTCTTCTCAAATGCACCATATCAGTATTCATGATGTAAAGTAACTACCTCTTCACTGTCTTCATTCAGCATAACCTCTGTGCCTTTCTTGGCCAATTACTCTCATGCCATCATGTAAATATATATTTTTTGATTTAACCTAATTTTCTCTTTCCTCAGAGGTTTAGAAATAAATCCTTGTATCTTAACATGCGTGAGTGTATTTCTGCAGAGAGAGTTTATTCTGTCTGTGTTTGGTTGGTTTATTCATCCTCACCCTCAGATGGTGCATATTAATTTCCATCTTAAATGTCATTTTTATCTTTTTTTTTGATAATTCACCCCAATTTCATTAACTACAGCCTGTTCTAATGTTACCCATAATTTACTCTGCTTCACATAATAATGTGCTAAAGTAGTATACGCCACAGTCTCTCATAAATTCAGGACTTTGTGTCTTTCTAGCATTGTAGAAATTCGGTCACAGAAAGAGACCATTGTATCAATACTATTGCCACCTGCTCATTGTGTCATACTTTTTTTCTGAGCTCTGTTCCTCCCTTGATTAATTTTATTCCTCTTCACGTATATATTGTTTTTGTAATGGGTGTGGATGATTCTCCTTCAAAAACTGCTTGTGACAATATTTTGCGTACTCTACTACAATTTATAAATTGGAATACCTTTTTACTAATTGCGCAGTAGTTACTCAGATAGTAAGCAAGCACTTAGTAAATCCTTACATTTCCTTGTGCACAAAATCCTGTTTTTCTTGTACCAATTTTTTCCTTTCTGTGTAATGTCTTTTTTGGCTCCAACCAGTGTTTTACACACATGCTCCAGTCTTTACTATACCCCTATTCAATACCATTGTATTATGCTTGTTTTAGTGCTTCTCTACATAGGCGACCACCGCTTTACATCTGCTCAGGTAGTGGAATTTAATGCGGAAGTTAATGTTGTAGCAAATGCGAACATGGATATTTTCTTAATTTTTTTTAAATTGCAGTAGAAAGGAAATGACCAAAGGAGTGAGATTAAATGGCTACATCTGAAAAAGAACTTCCACAGTGATAATGAGTCAAATGGATTATTTTGTGCGACGCAATTCTTTGTGCTACCTCATTAACCTTTCAGTACCTCCATCCAACAGAGAACTTTATTTGCACTGTCAAGAGTCTATTTCCATTCAGTTTTTATTTCTACAAATCATGCTTCACAATTAGGCTCATTACTCTGCTTTTGCAATTTGTTTGCCCAGCCTTGTTCTGTGTCCATTCTCCTGCAGTTCATAAATTCATACAGTGTAGAAACAGGCCCTTCGGCCCAACTTGCCCACGGTGACGAAACATGCCCATCTACACAGCGTGACAGAGGCCCTTTGGCTCTTGATTCTCTTACTCTGGACAAAAGAGTTTACCCAATCTATTCCTCTCGTGCTTTTGAACACCTCTATAGGTTCACCCCCTCATCCTGCTGCGCTCCATGGAATAAAGTCCTAGCCTGCTCAACCTCTCCATATAGCTTGAGTCCTGGCAACATTCTCGTAAATCTTCTCTGCACCCTTTCCAGCTTGACAACATCTTTCTATAACAGTGTGACCAAAACTGAACACAATACTCTAACTGTGGCCGCTCCAACATCTTATATGACTGACTGATGAAGGCCAATGTGCCAAAGCTTTTTTGTCCACCCTATCTACCTGTTTTAATTTCAAGGAACTATGCACTTGCACATAGATCCCTCTGCTCCACAACACTCCCTGGAGCCCTACCACTCATTGTGTAAGTCCTGCCCATGTTAAACTTCCCAAAATGCAACACCTCACATTTCCCTGTATTAAATTTCATCAACCATTCCCTCAGCCCAACTGATCAAGTTCCTGCTGCAATTTTTGACAACCATCTTCACCATCTACAACACCACCCACTTTTGTGGAATCTGCAAACTTCCTTATCATGTGCCATGTAAGTTTTCATCCAAATTATTGATATAGAATGCAAACAACAATGGGCAGCAGTGAACCCAAAGAGATACATTAGTCACAGGCCTCATCACAGTTTGCAGTATGTATCCCTCTGTGCCTCTTACAACTTGTTTACATGCAAGAAATGCAAAACTCCATTCTGTTGATTTCTGGATGGATGGTCGTTCAGTTGCCTGGACTGTGCTAAATTCTGGTTTCCATGTGCAGTGAAGGCTGGGAGCAAAATGGACTCTATGAATTCTTCCGAGCCAAAATGCGAGCACGGAGAAAAAAGGGGCAAGATAAGAGAAACAGGCAAGTATTTGGAAGCAATAAGAGTGAAAGTGGAGATTGCTTTGAAAGCCATTCGAAATATCAAATGTAAACAATTCTTTTAAACTTGTAATAGCTAATAGTTGCATTATGTCAGTTGTATCGTGAGATGTTTTGGCTCTATTTGTAGCTGTTCCTGAACCTGGTGGTGTGGGATTTCAGGCTTCTATACCTCCACCCTGGGGGTAGCAGCATGACCCGGGTGGTGAGGATCTATGATGATACTTGTTATCTTCTTGAGGCCCATACTTCATCTTTCTGCTCACCTTTTGTGATTGATGCATAAGATTACCTAGATTACTCTGTACTCACCTTTGGTAACCTCTCTCCATAGAGGTAACAGTCTATCCTTTGTTTCCTATTACCAAACTGCACAATCTCCCCTTTTGACACTAACCTTAATTTGCCACGAGTTTGCCCACACACTCTATTTATATTGAGACTAGATGCCCTCGTCACATCATGCCCTGTCATCTATTTTAGTGTCATTATCAAACTTTGATACCTTCATTGTTGAGAACAAGATATGACCATTTAATACCTCAGGACTTTTCCACTATTCAATAAAGTTATAGTTAATTTATGACTTAATTCTACATAGCTGCTGGTTTCTCATTTCTCAACATATCTTTGATGAACAAAAGTCTGCAAATCTCACATTTAAAATGAATGATTATTACATGTGATAGTGTTCCAGATTTTTGTTACCATTTGTATTTGAAATTGTTTCCTAACTTCTGAAAGGCTTACTGATTGTGGATTTCTCCACCAACAAAAATCATTTCTATCTACACTTAGTTCTCACTTTTATCTTAAACTTCATTCGAGTCACTGCATCTTTCTCCAAGGAATCCAAAACATGTCTTTGATATCTCTTCTTGAAGTTTAACCCTTGAAGTCAACATTCTTTGCTCCACTTTATCCAATATCTAGAATTGCTCTTGGTGATCTAAATGTCGAACTACAGCTTTATAAACTGTAGCATAACATCAACTTGCTATAATAATGTCTGTAAAACAAAATCCAGTAACACTCTCAATATTTTTTCCGTACCAGTCTGACATTGTAAGGATGTTCATGGTCCAAAGGTTCTGACCTCACATTAGCTAATGTTATGAAATTCATTTGACCAATCACTTATTAATGTTGTGATTTAATGTTGATGTCTGTACAATGAATATCACCTCTCGTGAAGTCAAAGTGTTAAATATAAGGATTTCTTTATCATGTGACTCACTTAAAATATGGTGAAGAATTTCAGCCCTAAAACGTCCTTAAAGTATCCCATGTGTCTCATCCTTCCTAATGCCTTCCCATCAGCCCTACTCTATTGCTTGCTGCTCAGCCAATATTAGTCATGTCAACAAATTGCCACCAATTACATCAACTTCAGCTTTATTGAACATGGTCATCAAATGCCTACCAGAAATTCATAAAAGTAATATCCTGAGATATTCCTCCTTTATTGTGTCTTGAAAAAGTCTAGAATTCCTGCAATATTTGTAATTAATAAGTAGTTCCTCTTCTTCCTGGCAGTTGTGGGAGCTCATGAAAAGATAGTAGAAAGATTTCTGAATTTGTGCAGCTGAGAGATATTCTAATTGACAAAATATGATTCTAATTTCCCATATCTTCCGTGATGCAGAGGTCCGAACACAGCTACACCCGGAACGTTAAAACCAGGAGCCCGTTCAGAACCTCATGAACCTAGTGGACCTAAAGTGGAGAAACGGTTAGTAGAAACTGCGTTTATCAAAGTCTGGACAAGAAACTTATGACTGGGAACATTGTACACACAGTAATGAGGCTTTGGTATGCATGGCTCGACATAATGAGTGAGATAGAGATCACATCAGGAATTGATTAGTAACTGGTTGAAAGGAAGTAGTCTAAAGAGACAAAAATTATTACATTCACTGTGAGACCATTGCAATTATGAAGGAAATACGGGCATGAGCAGATTGTGTCAATCAGCATGTTGAAGTTCACCTGTAATGATGTTTGATGGTGCAATGCCTCATAGCTGGCTGTGTCTGCTCAAGCAGCTTTATTTTTATTTCTTCATAATTTTTTGCACCTTCCGTCCTGTTCTCACAACATCTATGATTCTTTGACTGAAATCATGGTGCTACATGCCTGTCTGTATCTCACCCAATTTGCATTTCTTTATACATTCGCCAGTGCTGTGTTGCTAGAATCTGACTGCTCAATGTCCATGTACACTAAACAGGGGATAATGGGATGTTGTCTGGAACTGAGTGTTTTTGTTGCTTCCCATCTCCCTCATCTTTACGTTGAGGACAAATATCAACCTCCACAAAAATGGAAATGGGAGATAGATTTATGTGACTCCAGTAGTTAATACGTTGTGAATTCATTTGTCTCCTCTGATTAGAGGGAAATTCCATTGCTCACATGGATATGATGTTAGCAGTTGCTGATGTGCATATTTTGTGGGGGTTTACAGATATTTTAAATCGTCTTTCAAATAAAGCACAGGAACTTGTGTTGAGGAAATAATGGGCCGACTGCGCTTGGATTCACTGGAATTTAGATGGATGAGAGAGGATCTTTTAGAAAATTAAAATTCTTAAAGAATTAGGCAGGCTAGATGCAGGAAAAATGTTTCTGATGTTGGGGGAGTCCAGAACCAGGGGTTACAGTTTAAGAATAAGAGGTAGGCCATTTAGGACTGAGATGAAGAAAAACGTCTTCACCTAGAGAGTTGTGAATCTGTGGAATTCTCTGCCACAGAAGGCAGTGGAGGCCGATTCACTGGATGTTTTCTGAGAGAGTTAGATTTAGCTCTTAGGGCTAAAGGGATATGGGGGGTAAAGCAGGAATGGGGTACTGATTTTAGATGATCAGCCATGATCATATTGAATGGTGGTGCTGGTTTGAAGGGCCAATTGGCCTATTCCTGCACCTATTTTTCTATGTTTCTATGCATGCACTTTCTGATAGTTGTTTATTCTGAATTGGGGCTTGAATATCTAAGATGTTGACCGGAAACATTTTCATGTTTGAAATCCTTGCCAGAAGCAGCAAGGTTTCTATAGAATTACATGATGTGGTTTTAGTGAGATGTTGAAAAATGACAGCAGACAACTTGAGTTGTCCACAGTGGTGACTGAAGACTTCTGACACAATTTAAGTTTATCTGAAGCATACCAGCAAGTCCAGCAGTATTGCCTGGCATCAGAAAAGATAATAGCCTTCTGAGCTGATGGAGTCCTTGTGGGACCTCCACTGTGGGTTGTGGTATGAGATTAGGCATCAGGAGAGTCGGGAACTTTTCCGGGTCAGCAATGAAAAATCATTGATTTATGTTTATCATCAAAGTTTGCGATTTCCAAATGACATTAACAATTTAAAAGCTTTGCCACCTGAATACCGTTGTCTTGGACACACCAAAAACTGCAGATGCTGGCTTACAAAGAAAGACACAAAGTGCTGGAGTAACTCAGCGGGTCAGGCAGCATCTCTGTAGAATATTTGATGGGTGACATTTTGGGTCAGGACCCTTCTTAATGTGATAATGGATCCTGACCCGAAACATCACCTATCCATGTTCTCCAGAACTGCTGCCTGACCCATGAGTTACTCCAGCACTTTGTGTCTTACCCTGTTGTCTTGCTAGGTAGGGAATACAATCCCTGAGCTGTAATTCCATTTATATGACTAATTGAGACCTAAATTAGGTAATGTTTTTCATCCAGTGGACGATCGAAGTCCCGCAGTCGGTCACGGAGCAGACGTTCTTCCTCTGGCTCCAGTTCAAGATCTTCACGGTCCTCTGGCTCTTATTCCAGATCGAGATCGCAGTCTCGATCCCGCTCACGTTCTCATTCATATTCTGCTTCACGTTCCAGGTAAGAGCAAAGAAATTGCTTTCTAATCAAGGTACCTTTTTCTTCCCTATTCACATACAGGGTATTTAGCCACTATTGCTAATGTGTGTGGAAAACCTGCAGAAAAGCTCCAATAATCTTGCGCGCTTGGGATAATGCAGGACTGGCAAAGTTTCTGGACAGTTGGATAGGATTCCAATTAATACTTCGACTCACTTTTAATTTACTTTTTTTATGTATTATCCAGTAGTGTAATACATTTTCAGTAAACCAGTTGAGTTTAAAGGGAGGTGGGAAACAAAACCCAATGAGTTTAAATAGAGCGTGGGAATGCGGTCCCTGTGACTTTAAAGGGAGCATGGTAAATGGAGTTCCAGTCAGTTTAAAAGAAGCAGAAGCATGGTTTCTGGAATTGTATAGGAAAGATGGGAATAGTATTCCAATGAGTTTAAAGGGAGGGTGGGGAAGGGGCCCTGCTAACTGAGTTTAATGGATGTGGAAAACATCACCCAGTAAGCCTGGTGCTGCACTAATCCCAATACATTGCTGTGAAGTACCATAAACTATGTTCAAATTTTAAATCTTAAATAATGGTGTCTACAGTCTCAATGCTTTCCTCTTTAAGTCGTAGCAGATCAGGCTCGTCTCGCAGTCAGTCGGGTTCAAGATCTCGCTCACGGTCACGATCGTTCTCACCGGGGAAGAGGCGGGTATCAAGGTCACGTAGCCAGACTCCACCGTAAGTATGTGTAATGATGTATGTTGTTTGAAGCAAGACTTCTCGGTGATTAGCAATAAACCATGGAGAATGTAGGATGTTCAGAACATTCTTTGAGTGATTGAGAAAGAGTGCGTTATTACAGCGGTCTGCACCTATGCTCGTGTTTCCTGTTCTGCACACGTGCTTTCGTGCAGTAACAAAATCATAGGCACAAACCATAGTAACAAGCATTTCCACGTAATCTGTGGCCTGTGATCACAAACATTTTGAACAAGGCTTTAATTTGTGAGAAAAATAAAGCTATTTGTTATTAAAATATTGGACAATGTGAGAATGGAGACTTCAAATGATCAAAATATTTTGTTTAAAAATAACGGGTTTGCAACTGGTAAAGTCATCCCTCAAGTCCGGGCCAATATTTATCTCTCTTATCATCCCCAGGGGACAGGTAGAGTCATTGTTTCATTGACTCCCATGGCCATCTGACTCCCATGGCTATCTGGACTACACCTCTTCCCACCCTACTCCCAATTCCTCCGTCTGCGCCGCATCTACACCCACGATGAGGTGTTCCACACCAGGATATCAGGGATGTCCTCATTCTTCAAGGAATAATGGATGGGATTTATATAGCGCCTTTCTAGATACTCAAGGTGCTTGAATGGGGGTTCCCCTCTTCTACTATAGATGAGGATCTCACCAGGGTCTCTTCTATACCCCGTAACTCTGCTCTCACTCCCCACTCGTAACAAGGGCAGAGTCCCCCTTGTCCTCCTCACCTTCCACCCTACCAGCCGTCACATACAACAAATAATCCTCCGACATTTTCGCCACCTCCAATGGGATCCCACCACCGGCCACGTCTTCCCATCTCCTCCCCTGTCTGCTTTCCGAAGAGACCGCTCCCTCCGTAACTTTTCCCACACAAACCACCCCATCTCCTGGCATTTTCCTTTGTAACCGCAGGAAATGCTACACTTAGCGCTTTACCTCCCCCCTTGACTCCATTCAAGGACCCAAGTAGTCTTTCCAGGTGCGGCAGAAGTTCACCTGCACCTTCTCCAACCTCATCTATTGCAACCGCTGCTCTGGGTGTCAGCTGCTCTACATCGGTGAGACCAATCGAAGGTTTGGCGATTGCATCGCCCAACATCTCTGCTCGGTTCGCATTAACCTAGCTGATCTCCCGGTGGCTCAAGCACTTCAATTCCCCCTTCCATTCCGATTCTGACCTTTCTGTCCTGGGCTTCCTCCATGGCCAGAGTGAGGACCACCGTAAATTGGAGGAGCACCACCTCCTATTTCGCAAAACTTGGACTTTAATTAATTTCTTAGTAGGGATATCTTGTGAAAGAGCACGAGGTTACGTGTTGATCTTTATGCTGATCACATTGCAATAAAGATAGCTGATTGCCCCTGTAGATCTTCAGTCCAAGATGTACGCTCCTTGTCACATCTGTAACCTTGAGTTATCGCCCGGGTATTATCATCCCCAGGTAGTCTGTCCAGCAGAGAAATCACGTGACACAGTTTGATCACAAGTACTTCACACTTGGGAGAAAATTATTGTGTTCAGTTGGTGTGTTCTTCTGTGTGGTTTCCTTTGCTTCTCATGATTCAAAATAATTCACTGTTCATAATCTATTGTCGACACATTGTCAAAAAATTCTTCCTATTCCCTATTTCTACTTTTACAGGAAATGTTACTGTTTATTTAATACGCCAGTGACTTGTGTGGAGTGAGGCACCCATCTTATGTAGAAACATTGAAAAATAGGTGCAGTAGGCCATTTGACCCTTCGAGCCATCACCGCCATTCAATATGATCATGGCTGATCATCTAAAATCAGTACCCCGTTCCTGTTTTTCCCCATATCCTTTGATTTCTTTAGCCCTAAGAGCCAAATCTAACTCTCTTTTGAAACCATCCAGTGAATGGCCTCCACTGTCTTCTGTGGCAGATAATTCTACCGATTCACAACTCTCTAGGTGAAAGAAAAAAAAGTCCTAATCTCAGTCCTAAAACTCCTACCCCTTATTCTTAAACTGTGACCCCTGGTTCTAGACGACCCTGACATCAGGAACATTTTTCCTGCATCTAGCCTGTCCAATTCCTTAAGAATTTTATATGTTTCTATAAAATTCCCTCTCATCCTTCTAAATTCCAGTGAATACAAGCCCAGTCGACCCATTCTTTCAGCATATGTCAGTCCCGCCATCCCTGGAATTAACCTGGTGAACCTACGCTGCACTCCCTCAATAGCAATAATGTCCTTCCTTAACTTAGGAGACCAAAATTGCACACAGTACTCCAGGTGCGGTCTCACCAGGGCCCTGTACAACTGCAGTAGGACCTCCTTGTTTCTAAACTCAAATCCTCTCGCAGTGAAGGCCAACATGCCATTAGCTTTCTTCACTGCCTGCTGTACCCGCATGCTTACTTTCCGTGACGGATGTACAAGCACACCCAGGTCTCATTGCACCTCCCCTTTTCCTGATCTGACACCATTCAAATAATAATCTGCCTTCCTGTTCTTGCCACCAAAGTGTATAACCAAAGTGCAGGCTTAAAATACTGCACTGTTCATCAGTTATGTGAGGTACTCTGTTACTTGAATTTACACTTCCCATTCACTCGTAATCAATACATTTTTAGGTGGAAATCTGTCCAAACATGTCCCATCACATATCTTGTGCATTGTGCTTTCATCCAAAATTCTCCGATATCTACTTCTGGTGTGATTCTTGGTGACTTGGTCTCAGATTATTCGGGGAACCAGCCATGTGCCTTTGTTCACAAGTAAAAAGTGTTTTAGCATCTTTCTAGCTCTTGTCATATACGAGTTGTAAACTGTGCATTTGGATTAATTTATTAATGTGTTCTCTTGTAGAACCACCACTGGACTTGGCAGTGATTCTGCCTCTCTCACACCTGATTACAGACTGGGAGAGGAAAACAAAGGCCATCAGCTGTTAATGAAGATGGGTATGGTTGACTCTGCTTTCAATTATGAATTTCCCAGTAATTCTATTTAGGGGCCAGAGGTTCCCATGTTATTACTTCTGAACTGGAAAGTTAATTTCTGGTAAGCTAAACTAGGGTGCTCCAAAAAGTCGGATAACAATGTAAGTCAGCAATTAGACACTGTAAAGTTTTTTTTTTTTAATACATTTTTGAGTATTTAGACCTTGAATCACCCACTTTAAATTTTCTGAGAGATATATAAATTAATTAAAAATGGCAAACTGTGCTTGATGAGAAATGCAATGCTAAATAAGCCACCAGATAATTGAAGTCACTAGAACTAAAATGCATGTGAACGTACAAGTGCTCCATACTTGAGAGTCATTAGATTGTTTGGTCTTTTCCAGGTTGGAGTGGATCAGGAGGACTTGGAGCAAAGGAGCAAGGTATCCAGGACCCAATTAAAGGAGGAGAAATCCGTGATAAGTGGGACCAGTATAAAGGAGTAGGGGTCCCACTCGACGATCCGTATGAGAATTATCGAAGAAATAAGAGCTACTCCTTCATAGCTCGGATGAAAGCAAGAGATGAAAGTAAGTGGGATCAGTGAATTGAGTCCCACGTTTGTGACTGAGCTGCCGCTTGTGCTACTGTCAACTTTGGAGGATTTTGTATCCAAAACTCTGCTGCTCTTGCCTGAACCATCCACGAATATCGTTCATTGACACCTCTGAACATTCATTGGCTCTAAATTAAGCAATGCCTTTATTTTATAATTTCCACCTTTGATTTCACAGATATGTCAATGGCCTCACAACTCCCTGATTTTGTAATCTCCTGCAGCCTACAATCTATCTGTGCTTCTCATTTTTTGGCCTATTTATTGTCCATAATTTAATAACATCACCATTGGCAACCATGTCTCAACTGCTACAGCCAGTGATCCTTTGTCTACTCTCTGTCTTCCTTCATGCTACATTTTTGTCCAAGTTTTTGTTTATCTTCTTAGTTCTCTGTTAAATTTTGATGAATACACCTATGTTGGATATTAATTTGTTTAGCGACACAACATGCAAAATATAAATACAGGCTGATGCTTTGTTTAGTGCATCATTTGTAAATATTGCTGAATCTTTGTTTCAAGTGACATGTCCTCATATCTCTTAATATCTTCTACAGCACGAGCTGTCCGATGTGATGCTTTCTTTACCTAGCAAGCCCCCATATTCAAAGAGTCTGGTAGAAACTGCAGATGCGAGTTTACAAAAGACGCAAAGTGCTGAAATAACTCAGCGGGTCTGCAGCATCTCCGGAGAACATAAATCCTGACCTAAAACCTCACCTATCCATATTCTACAGAAATGCTGCCTGATCTGCTGAGTTTGTCCAGCCCTTTGTGTCTTCAAACAGTATGATGTTTGATTAGAAGCTGCGCTTTATGGCCCTGATGTTTGAGTCTGGTCTTCTCTGGTCCTGAATGAGCAGAAGAAAACTGATGACTTAGCTATCCACTCTCGAATGCCTTCATCATCATCATACTAAGTTCCTGCAGTAAGAATGGGACTTGTAAGAAATATGACTGTTTCCTACTCTTGGGAATTCATCCGGTTTGATGTCCAATTTGAATTGGTGTGCCTAATGTTGTAGACAAATTGGGGTTGGCCAATGGTTTCACTTGAACTTTACCAGTTACTTTTCAACATAATTCTCATTTTATCCACTCTCACTTATTTACTGATGTGTTTAGTGATAATATTGTGGAGATTCTTTGTTATTAATTACGTTACATATTGTGTTTCCTGTCAACAGAAAATAATGTCATTTGACCCATCTAGTTGATGGTGGCTCTGAATGCTCATTTCCCTGCATCCTACTCGCACACGTTCCCATTGATATTCCCAATTTCCCCAATCACTTGCGTCAAGGGTAGTTTACCTCTTTGGGAAGTGGGAGGAATCCGGAGCACCCAGAGGAACCACACTTGGTCACAGGGAGAAGGTACAAACTCCCCAAAGACAGCACCAGGGGGTAAAGATCAAACTTGGTTCACTGGAACTGTGGTACTAACTACAGTTCTTCTGTGCCACTCTGTTACATGTTTATAAAATTAACATATGGGTTATGAGCTATTTCAAAAAAAATGTATTGGGAGTATACTTTTGCCTTTTGTGACAGCAGAAGATTTTTAACCTATTTTCAAATAAGAATTTATCACATACCATTTATAAAGCCATTGTTGGGAATTTAATATTTGCATTATTTTTCCATGTCACTGCAGTGAAGAAGGAGATTCAGGAGCAGCCGCCGCCGCCGGAGTGAAGTCTGCAAGAGAAGACAAAGCTGTTCTGCTTTAGATGGTGGCATCACTCCTATAAACTCAATAAGGACATAAACACCCAAGCTGGACTGATTGATCACAGGGCTGGGGTTTAGGGGTGGGGACGGGGTAGGGCCTTTCATGCTTGAGGGGCTGAGACAGGAGCAAAGGACTAGATTCCTAAAGAATCTCATTGTAGATCTGAATATACTCCCTTTCAATTGCGTTACCTGCTTAACAATGATGTGTTTTTCCCTGTTTTTTTTTTTAAGTGAAGCAGTGTGAAATTGTGAGCATCAGTGATAGGATGAGAATTTTTATACTGACGAATTGTAATGTTTATGTTGGCCTAAAATAGGACACCTTGATAGTGTCCTCTGTGATGTTCAAAGGAAAGACTCTGAACTCTTGAAGTGTTTTCACATGCCCTTTTGTGTTCAGTTACAGGGAGTTGTATCTGAATTGTTAATAGTCTCTTGTTTGATCATCATCTAGATTAGACATGATGTAATAACTTCTGTGGATCATTTTAATATTTTCACCGGAACTGCAGAAGTTTCTCGATTGGTAATTTCTTCGTAATTAAACACATTATGTTTATTGTGAACACTTGCATTTTGCGTTTGATGCTGAGGAATATTTTATCCAAACTGATAACGCAGCTTATAGTGAAGCCCACCTCAAACAAACTAATTTGTATGACAGGAGGATGATGAATTTACAGAACTTGCCTTTATGTAACGGAACAATACAGCACAGCAACAGGCCCTTTGAAGGATGCCAGTGTCAAACTCGATGCTGTATTAAACTAATTCCTTCTGCCTGCACATGATCCTATTCCTTGCATATTCATGGGCTTATATAAAACCTCTTCAACACCACTGGAGAATCCACCACCACCCAGGAAAAGCATTCCAGGCATCCACCACTCTCCGTGTGCAAAACCTGCCTTACACAGGACCTTTAAATTTTCACGACCTTAAGGCTATACCTTCTTGTCTTTCCACCCTGGGTGAAAAAGGTTCTGACTGTCTATGCTTTTCATAATTGAATAATCTTCTATCAGGTCTCCCCTCAGCTTCTGACGTTCCCAGAGAAAATAATCCAAGTCAGTGCAACCTCCCCTTAGAGCAAATACCCTCTAATCCAGGCAGCATCCTGGGAAACCAATTCTATATCCTCCCCAAAGCCTCCACATCCTTTTTTAAATGGGGCAACCAGAAAGCACACAATATTCAAAATGGGGCTTAATCAGGTTTAATAAATCTGCAACGTGATTTCCTGACTCGTATACTCAATGCCCCGACTGATGAACGTAAGCATACCATAAGGCTTCTTTACAAATCTATCTGTGCTGCTTTCAGGGAGCTATAGACTTCACCACTAACCGCAACTTCACCAATGTTCATGTCTTCCTGCAGTAAACTCATTTCTAAAATCTTTCAACATCCAATTTTTGAATGTTTTGAAGAGGTGGCTTGTTTGTGGATGTTTGGGCTACACATTAATTCCAGTACATTGTGTTATACAAATGTATAAATATTAGCTAGTTTAGTATGCAGTTGAGATCCTTTTTAGAACATTAGGGATGTCATAAGACCCTTGAACAGTTGAAGAGCCTAATTACAACAGAACTAAATATTGACCAGGACTAGTGATGGGTGTGTTCAACCGCCCTTGTCTGGGAATCAATACTGTAGAATTGAGTAGTTTGGTCCACCTGGTTCTTGCAGCCTCTTCACTCCACATGCCATATCATTCTGTTTACCTTTGTGTTTTGATCAAGCCTTATTTTAAACATATTTGTAACATTTAGTTTGACTGATTTCCTTATTAGTGACTTTCACATAAAACCATCTTGGGTTCCGGAGAGTTCTGTCAAAAACTGCGTATACTTTGCGGTCACAAATCACCTTGAAAGAGAGGCACGGTGTGGTCTGTACAGTGGCATTCTTGAGTTTGAAGCCAACTCAATATTTGGAATGTCATTAAATGAGCTCTTAATCATTCAGCCTGACATTGGCATTGCGAGGGGATGAGTTTAGACATCATTACAGCAGGGAGAGGAGGCTGGGATAATCATTCTCATCCACCTGATCGGATGTTCCAATTTGAGCCAGTTGAAATCCACAATTAATCCCTGAATAAATACATGATGGGTCTCTGTCCCAAACATTATGGAGGGCACTCTATTAACCAAAGATAATTCATGAACATAACATTAGTTGTTGTGGTTTGAAATTGTTCTGAAGAATTTGGGTGGGTCCTTGAGGGAATGTGCTCTCTTGAAAGGTGCTTTGAATCTAAAGGTCGACCGATTTGGACACTGACCAGACTCTTGAGACACCTGGGTTGTTCTGTAGTCCCACCGTGATGCAAACGTCTGACTTCCCTTGAGGTTTTTAGAACTTTTATAGCTCTATTATCAATGGGATGGGAAAGCTAGCCTTAATTAGACTGTGGTGAATTTTAAATGACTACAGGTAATCACAAAGCAATGTATTCCCAGTGGGGTTATAAAATGTGGATTTTAGCCAGTATCCATGTTTTGTGAGGTGAACAACAGTAAAGTGAACTGTCATTCCATTGTAACTATTTGTACGTTGAAGTCTGCAGCCATGGTGCTGACAGCAAATGTATTTTCCACTTGCTCTGAAGATACGGCAGACTTGAGAGGAGCCATTCCTTTGATAATTGAGGGTAATTAAACCTCAACCTCGAGTTTTCAGGGCTACATATAAATGGTACCATCTATTGTGCGCCTGCTGTGAATTAAAAGCTTATTAAAAGGTTTCTCCAATTTGGCTAGACTATTGGGAGATCATTAAAGTATGACCCGCCATTTTGGGAGGAGTGAGTTTGGCATTGGAGGCTACACCTCCAGCAAGCAGTTGATGGAACCGTGCTAATCTGGATTTTGGCATTGACAATGGACTGATTTGTACACATCAACAGTATTAAATGTATGAGTGTTCATGAGCCACAACATCTGAAGAGTCTCGACCCGAAACATCACCCATTCCTTCTCTCCAGAGATGCTGCCTATCCCACTGAGTTACTCCAGCTTTTTGTGTCTACATCAATATTTCCGGTGATTGTCAACAAGGCTCAGTGAGTCTAGGAAATGGATGAAATACTGAATCTCAACAGTTCGACAACACGCGTCTATGCAGGAGTATCTGCTGCTGCCCCAGCCTCCAGGT
The DNA here is from genome assembly GCF_028641065.1 of Leucoraja erinaceus. NCBI lineage: Eukaryota > Metazoa > Chordata > Chondrichthyes > Rajiformes > Rajidae > Leucoraja > Leucoraja erinaceus. The sequence goes on from NC_073405.1 coordinate 15,364,780, forward strand.
AATGGGTTATTCATTGCCATCAAGAGGGTCTCATCTTCTCCCACTATTGTGGACAGAAGCACAGTAACTTGAAATTAAGATCAGTTTACAGGTTGAATAATTTTTCAAAGCTGGAAATGTGTGCTTTTGTATAGAAATGATTGCCAGCTTTTCTCTGTGATTTTACTGTTTGAAAGTAAAGTTTAAAGTTAGCCTATGATTTTTATTCCAGAAGATTAGTGCCAGTCATCTCCATTCATATTGTGAAGGTGCAGTAAAGAATATCTCACCAAACATTCCTATCAGATTAACTATTGTGTTAATACATTTTAGTTCTGTGTAATTTAACTATATTTAAAATCGTATTGTATTACATTGGTATATAATTAGGACATTTAATATTTCAAAAGGGCAAAACGTGGTGGTCAGCCCATTTGACCTCTTATGATTAAGAGATGGCAACTAAATCTGATATGCTACATCATTCACTCAAATGAAGAACTATGTACAAAAAAACCAAATATATTCCGATCATTTACCATCCCGAGAATTATCAATGGTGTTATGAAGCAGCACTTACCAGTAACTTATTCACCAATGCTCGGTTGGGTTGTACCATTAAAAAAACATGGTTGAGTGTGGACAAAACAGTCAAATTCCAGAGACAAGACTGACTCCTCAACATCCTCAAGAAAAACTGATTTTAAAACAAAGTCAATAAATGTCAGAGAGAAAGCAAATTCTATTGCCTGGACGTTTTGCTAACTCAAAGGAAGATGGGTATTACTGTTCGAGGCTTCTAAGTTATCTTGGCCTCGGGATATTGCTGCACTTATTTTATCGTCAGTGTCCTAGGTCTGGCCATCTTCAGTTGGTTCTTTGAAGATCTTCCATCACAAATCAAAAGAAGTAATGTTTGCAAATAATTGCATAGCCTTCAGTTTTATTTGCAGCTTCTCAAATCTGGAAGGCATTTGTGATCAGGCTGAACATGGACATATAACAATTGTGATGGCCAATGACTCTCCAACAGGAGACAATTCAACTTGCTATCGTCAAATATCAGCAGCAGAACAATAGACAATAGGTGCAGGACGCCCTTCAAGCCAACACTGCCATGCAATGTGATCACGGCTGATCATCCACAATCCACAACCCCGTTCCTGCCTTCTCCCCATATCCCCTAACTCCGCTATTTTTAAGAGCCCTATCTATCTCTCTTGAAAGTTTCCAGAGAGAATCTCTGTTCTAAATGGCTTAGCCCTTATTCTTAAACTGTGGCCCCTGGTTCTGGATTCACCCAACATTGGGAACATGTTTCCTGCAATATTGAATCCCACACTTTGTATAATTGTCGTTCAAGCTTCTTTACCTCATTTAGAAAATTTACAATGTTACAGTTTGGACCAAACCACTGGCTCTTGTTAATTATTTTCTTATAATTCTACTTTGGGGACACAAGATGCAGATGCTGGAATCTTGAGCAATGAAAAAAACTATTTGCTAGAGGAACTCATTAGGTCAGGCAGTGTCTGTTAAGAGAAATGGCCGATCGAGTAATACAGTGTGGATACAGGCCCTTTGGCCCAACTTGCCCACGCTGGCCAATATGTCCCAGCTGCAACAGTACCACCTGCCTGATGTTTTTCATCAGGACCTTTCTTCATAATGGGGGTAAAGGAGAGAAAGCATATGGAGGTGATGGGAAAAGGTGGAGTAAGAGGTGGAAGTGATAGGTGGATCCAGGTAAGGAGGGTTGATTGGCAGATGTGTCAGGTGAGGAATAGGAGGGGATAATGATCAAGTCTGGAGGGGAAAAGCGGTGAAGGTGGAAAGACAAAGGGTGTAAATGGTGGATTGTAATGAGAAAATAAGGTGGAGAATGAAATGTCAAGAGTGTCATATGTCCCGGACGGGTCAATGAAATTCTTAATTGCTGCAACACAACAGAATATGTGAATATGTAAACATTGTATATAACAAGAAAAAAAAAGAAAAAGTTCAATAAATACAAATATAGTGCAAATAACAAATAATAATATAGTATTTTGTAGTTCAGAGCTCAGAGCTTATTTGTTGTGTTTAATAGACTGATGGCTATGGGGATGAAGCTGTTCCTGAACCTGGACGTTACAGTTTTCAGACTCCTGTACCTTCTTCCTGATGGCAATGGTGAGATGAGTGAGTGGCCAGGATTGTGTGGGTCCTTGATGGTTTTGGCTGCCTTTTGAGGCAGCGACTACGATAGATCCCTTCGAAGGTGGGGAGGTCAAAGCCGGTGATGGACTAGGCAGTGGTCACAACTTTTTGTAGTATTTTTCGCTCCTGGACGTTCAAGTTGCCAAACCAGGCCACGACGCAACCTGTCAGAATGCTCTCTTCCGTGCACCAAATGAAATGTGGGACTGAGGGAAGAATGGTAGGTCGAAGGGAACATGGGGGAGGAGGGGGGGGGGGGGGGGGGGGAAAGGAAAGTTCCTTTCCTATATCCTCCAACCCAGTTTTGTTTCCCTGTTCATCTTCCAACACAATTCCTTTTCCTGTCTCCACCCACTCATCACCCACAGCTCTCTACTCCGGCCATCCCACCATTTAACCAACCGTCCCGTTCCCTCCCCCCATTCCCTTCTACCCATCATCCTCCCTTTGGTTCTACATTTCACAACCCACCTGGATACTCCTATTGTCAGCTTTTGCGCACTCCTTTTTCGGACCTCTTTCTACCACCCACCTTTCCCTCTCCATCGATCTGAAGAAGGGTCTCGACCCAAAACATTGCCCATTTCCCTCCACAGGTGCTGCCTGGCCTTCTGGGATTCTCCAGCAGTGTTTTCTGTTCTTGTTTTGAGGAATCTGCCCTTTGCTGACAAGGCCAGCATTTGTGGGCCTTCCTTTGCTGTTCTTTACCCCAGCTCTGGAATAATGTTAGCAGCTGTATTTATGTACTGTTTTAACAAACTGATGAATGGCCACCTTGTACCCCGACAATCCTGGCGATAGTATCCCCACAGTCCTGCTGGGAAGAGAGTGCCAGGACGAAAATGAATACATGATGCATTTCCATGTCAACTTGCAGGTGAACCTGTAAATCTCTTGACCCATTTGCCCATGTATTGATGAGGAGTGTGGGTTTGATGGGTGCAGGAGTAGTCTGGCTGAGTAATGCTGCACATGTTGTCCCAGCCCTTCCCCTCTCCATCAATTTGAAGAGTCCTGACCCAAAACATTTAGGCCACCGAGCCTTCATGGTCGAGGGGGTATGTGTTTAGGGCGGTGGGTAGGATGGCATTCAAGTGGGCTGCTTTGTGCAGGATGGTATCAAACTTCTTGAGTGTTGATGGAGCATCACTTTGCAGTGTTAGGATGGTGGAGTCTTTCGTTAGTCAGGAGGTGGGTCATGCCCAGCCCCGCCTGATCTTGTAGTCATGGTATTTATATAGCAGATCCAGTTCAGTTTCTGTCATCAGTGACTCCCAGGACATTGAAGGTAGGAGGGGAGGGGAGGGGGGAGATTGCAACCTTCACATGGTCCGCCCTGTTTAGACTAATGCAATCAACTCGACGTGCACAAACGGAGGATCAAATAGAACAAGTTGTCCAACAACTTTAGGCTGTGCACGCCACACGAAAGAAGAAGAAGGTAGAGGACTGGGGGATGACCATGTCTTGGATACCAAACAAAGATAGGTGGTTATCCTTTTGTAAACGATGGTTATTGCCTCTTTAAAAACTGGACACCATGCTCGTGTCAAATTATTAGTTTCCAAGCGTATGAATTTGATGTTTTAAGGAAAAAATCTGGTGTTCATAAAATGATCCATTCTGTAGTGGTCGCATCTGCACGAACGCTAAAATCACAACCTATGTCGATGCAATTTATTGAGATGAACATTTAGACGGACACAATCCTCCATTTTCACAATGATTCGGAATCTCGCCGTTATTCCTGCCATTGCAAACGGCTGTCCATCAGTTTACAGTTTGATCAATGTGTACTCTCGAATAATTAACTTTTTTTCCTCAATAGGTGTTTGATTTGATTATTTTCCAGTTCTGACTGTATTTGCATCTGAACAATTAAACTTGACGGTTCGTCAATAAAATGGTACATCATTTAATTGTTTAACATGTGTCAATTTGTGAGTATTTTGTTTTCAGATCTGGGCGTAAGCACACAAAACTCTGTAGTCAACCCAGGAGCGGTGTCACCAGCTGCGCTTTACACGCCCTTATCCCCCCGGGGTACAATCACTGGATGTTTTGCTGATCTGCTGTTATTCGAACAAATGCCAAAAACACAATCGCGTTCAACACTTCACAGATCTCCGCCTTGAAGATGGCAACCGGCTTAGCCCAGGACGCTTTAGGGGAAGAATTAACTTGTGCGATCTGTTTGGAGATCTACACGGACCCTGTGGTACTCGACTGCAAACACAGCTTCTGTTGTGCCTGCATCGAGGAAACTTGGAATGAGACGAACATAGTCAGCTACTCGTGTCCCGAATGCAGGGCGGAATACAGCGAGAGGCCAGTGCTGGAGAGGAACTTCAAACTGGCAAATATTGTTCAAAGATACCTGGCTCTGGAGGTCTCCCGGAATGCGATTTTATGCAACTACTGCACTCAAAAACGGCGACCGGCTGTAAAAACCTGCCTCAAGTGCGAAGCCTCGATGTGTGCCGAGCATCTGAGGCATCACACCGAGAGTGCTGTCTTCAAGAACCATCTCCTCGTCGACCCCACTGCCGACGTATCCCGGTGGAAGTGCACGGAGCACCAGGAGCTACTGAAGATTTACTGTAAAGATGACCAAGTGTGTGTCTGCACCCTGTGCACTTTAATCGGCAAACACAAGGACCACAGCTGCGAGAGCATCGGTGAGGGAGAGAAGGAGCTGAGGGTAAGGATGTGTCCCAGATAACGAGGGGGTTCACACCTGCTACTTCATCTCTGTGCCTGCAGACATCTCCCTCAATCAGCGTTGGGGGGGAGTCGATGGGGTGCCAGTTGTGCAGATTGCTTTGTTGTGGATATTTGCACACCTCGAAAACAAAGCATTCAAGCCACATGTCCGCACTGACCCCAAGCATCTTTCTACGTTAAATCCAATCCCAATTTCCACGTGCTTTTTAACTAACTACCCCTTCCCCACGACCCCCCCAAATATGTCCTGCTTCACCAGGGGGCAATTTACAGGAGCTGATGAGCACCTTTAGCACGGGGGCAAAGCCACTACCAGAAATGTATGAACTGCATTGATGTCCTGGGAATGTGTTGATTGGCTTCCACCAACCACAGCCATCTGTGCAGAGTATGACTCCAACTGCCCGGCGAATTTCCATGTGTTTCCTGTATTGACTTGTTTCACCAAATGCCCGATGTCAGACTCAGTCAAATGTTGCCTTGATGTAATTTTCATCACATCTCTGCAATTCAATGTCTAGGTCCATATTTTAAGCAGAGCTGTAATCGCCTGGAGCCAGTAGTCTTGATGAATCCATGCTGACTTTGTCCAATGATTTCACCACTTTCCAAATGTGCTGCTATCCCATCTTTAATAACTGACTCTAGCATTTCCCCCACCTCCGATGTTAGACTAACTGGTCTGTAATTCCCCGTTTTCTCTCTCCCTCCCTTTTTAAAAAGTGGGATTACATTACCTACCCTCCAATCCTCAGGAACTACTCCAGAATCTATGTTCAGTGGTCTCAGCTACTTTTTGCATTGAATTGATTGGCCATTAGGTTTTCTTTTCATGTGGATCTCGGAAGAAAGTCTTTCAAATGCTTTGATCTTGTCTTTAGCAGACACACACCGTCTTGCCATTGTTGAGAATGGGGGTGTTTTCAGAAGCTTCCTCTTCTTGTGAGCTGTTTAATTTTCCATCACCATTGAAGACTAGATTGCATGATGTTTTTGCTGCAAGTATGCATGTGTCCTCCTGGAAGTCACTTTCATCAGGGACCGTGGTCCTCTTTTTCTGAATGGTTCGGGTGGTGTGTCATTGCCGAATGACTTGGTTGCTCATTTTGTGAACTAATTGAATTGCCTGGGCACACTGCTCCTCTCACCTGCAGATTCGATGCCAGACATTGTTTCTGCTCAGTGGTGAGCAATGTCAGTGACAATGTTATGTTTTCCTCCATGTGCTTTGGTTAAATACATATTTTGTGTGTGTGTGTGTGAAATTGCTAACAAGAATCCTATGCCTATAAAGTTGACTCTCATTGTGTTTTCAATGCCTCACTTTAGAATCATTTGCAACATCAGCTCCAGAAGATCCGAAATAATGTTGAAGCTGTTCAATTAGTTCTGAGCAACCTTCACAAAGAGAAGAAGAATGCACAGGTAGGATCCTATCCAGTCATAGCAAGTACTAAATCTTCCCTGATTACTCAGCAAACTTGTGCTGTGCATGATGAAGCCATATTAGACTTCAGGTCCCAAGTATTGTGTATGCATTGTGCTGAGCTAATTGGTTGGGGGAACCAAAAATAAGCCGTAATTCATCTGAATCAGTTGGTGTCTCTCCATCCTCTCTGTATCCAATATCCATAAAGAGGATGGCATTTGTAAGTGAACAGTGGACTTGGCCCATATTGGCATTGAGTTGCCAAATGACACTCAAATGAGATACGTAAGCATTTTTCCATAGAATCACAAGTAAATAACTGTGTAGGAAAGAACTGCAGATGCTGGTTTAAATCGAAGGAAGACATAAAATGCTGGAGTAACTCAGCGGGACAGGCAGCATCTCTGGAGAGAGGGAATGGGTGACGTTTCGGGTTGCTGCCAGTCCTGCTGAGTTACACTCGCATTTTGTGTTTACCTAAGTAAATAACATTGTTGTTTTTCAAGACGGCTGCAAAGTGAAAAAAAATAGTTGAGAACAACGTGCCACTCGGCACCAAAACCTTTGGTGAGCTGCTATGGATAATCAAGAGATGTTCATTTGTAGCAGGACTGCACAACTCTCTCACCTGCAATACTCGTCTATTTTCAACAATTATTCTGAGGAAGTTTTCAACAATGGGTGATTAAAAATGTATTCTGCATTTTTTAAGAGCATAAAAAGAAATGTACAAGTGAAAATTAAAGCGAAATATGAGACCCTGAGGAAACACATCGACAAGGAGGAGAGGAGAGTACTGCGGTTCCTGGAAAGTGAACATAATTGCTTCGCTACGGAGATTGATGGCGAAATCATTGAGCTGGAAGGGAAAGTGAAAGACTTTGAAAAGTCATTTTCTGATCTCGGTGAACTTCTGAAGCACAATGAGGAGCTTTCATTTATCCAGGTAATGTCCTACCAGTCTAATCTCTTCACAGGAGTTGATAGATATTTGACCAAAGGATAAGAGTTTATGAATTTAGGATGGCCAAAATCATTGGTTCACATGTTTCTGGAGTTTCTGTAAAGAAATATGTTAAATTCATACATTTAACAGATTATAGATACTTATGTTTCCAAATCATTAATGATTTATAAAATAACATGGGCATCTGGTAGTTTAACCCACTCAATAAACTGCCTAGAAATTAAAAATGTTTAATGAAAAAGATAAAGGTCTAAATGCATCTTGCAACTCTGAGAAGTGGGCAAAGTGGCAACAAAAACAATAAAATCACCTGTTAACTTGCAGCTCTAGAGACCCAAATTCAATCCTAACCTCCAGTACAGTCTGTGGAGTTTGCACGTTTTGTCTGCGACCATATAGGTTTCCTCCAGATACTCTAGTTTCCTTGCATATCCCGAAGATGTGCTGGTAGGTTAATTGACCTGCAAATTACCCCTCGGGTGGTAGGGGAATTGGGTGGGCGGGGTGGGGCGGGGGAAGCAAATTTGTGGACGATAGAGAGAGATACAATAAATAAGTAGGGAGATGGGATTGCACTGAGAGTTGGCATAAACCTGATAGAATTAATTTCCTTACATTGTAAGGAAAAGGGAAATATGGGAAAGCAGTAAATGACAACATGCAGCCTGCACGTCTCTTTCTTTGGGTTAGTCAATTGCACACAAATGTTGTGACATTGGAAGAATTGAGAAATGTTAGAAAATCAATAAATATCTTGCTTACTTCAGTGCAGAGTTGTCATTTCTGCCTTAAATAAACAAGAATAACAAACAGCAGGAAATTACCTTAAATGTTCAGTATTTAAATCGCCAGACAGGATATTTTATAAAACACATGGTTCTGATACATTTATTTATACCATTTTCAATGTGTGTTTCCTTTCAGCAACTGAATTCGATGGCAGACAGGTAACAGGCAGAAACATTATGTACTTCACTATGACAATTCTCCTGAAATTCTCCTGAAATCGTGTAATTCTGCATTTCTTGTGCTTGTAATTTAGTACTTATCGACATTTGTTTGTTTGTGGTTGAGTATCGATGAGTATCCAGTAATCGCTTTAAAATGCAAATAATTACATTAAGATTAGTATTGTGCTCACTAAAGTAACATGGTCACTTACATCAAAGCATTTCCAAATAGCATTTTGTCTGTAGACACTAGACAAGTGACATTAAGGGCAATGTAGCAACTACAGGCTGAAATTGGACTGGCAGGCCAGAATATGTCAGCCAAAGCTAAGTGCGTGGGTCTCTCTCCTGAGACTTGAGGATACGGGCTTCTACCCTCTATACAAATACAAGGTTAATGCTGCCCTGTTCCAGGAGGGCCCTTTTGTATGAGACATCAGACCAAGATTTCTTCTCTCCTTTGATCGACAAAACATCTCAGGACACAAAGTGCTGGAGTAAAGGGGCTGTCCCACTTGGGCGACCTAATCCGCGAGTTCTGGCAAGTTTGCCCTCGACTCATACTCGCAGCATGGTCGACACGAGGTCGTAGGAGGTCTATGTAACTCTCCTTCATGCTCGAGAGTGGCCTCAGCTAGGTCGCGGCGCGGCGTTTTTTTCAATATGTTAAAAAATGCCTGTGAGTAAAAAAAGGTCGCCATGGAAAAATCAATACTTTTTTTACTCGTAGGTTTAGTCGTAGAAGGTCGTAGTAGGTCGACCTGTTAGTTGTAGGTAATCGAGGGTAGTCAAAGGTAGTCTTCATCATAGTCGAAGGGAGGTCGAAGGAGATCGAAGTAGGTCGTCTTCACTCTCCACTATTCGGTGTCCAATTTTCCCTAAGTTAGTCATAGCTAGTCGAAGCTGGTCTTCTACAAAGTCGAAGGAGGTCTTCAACATGGTATTTTTTTCAAACTCTTCTAAACTCGCCAATTAGGTCGCCCAAGTGGGACAGCCCCTTAGGCCCAGCAGGTCAGGCAGCATGTCTGGAGAACATGGATAGGTGACGTTTTGGGTCGGGACCCTTTTTCAGACTGAAAACATCTCGGGGGTTTATTCAAAGACCGGAATTCTAAAATGTAAGCTATTGTAGCTATTGTTTGTCCCTTGATCAATACAACTGGGGAAGATTATCTTGTAGTTGGAAAGCTTGGGTGCATCTTGGCAGTTAGATCTTCCAAATTACAAAAACAAATCATAATTCAAATGTAGTAACATGTTTGTGGCTGCAGGAGTCAGTACTTTAGAAGCTATCCTAAGAAATCATATGTATAAATGCATCTGCAGGATAAATGACTATAAAAATGTAATTATTGTGGCACTGTCAAACATAAGGTTTAGCACTACACGCTACGAATCCCAGTTGTGGAGACACGGGTATCGTTGTCTCGTTGTAGGACATTTATCATTCTTTTTATTCTGAATTTTAATTCATGTATTGTTTTTTTTTTAAGTATATAATTTATGATGCTTTTATAAATAATGTACTAGGATTTTATATGTACTTTATGATGTTTTTAATATGCAATACATTCTTATGTAATGTTATCCCTTATCTGGACCTTGAGTCCGATATAAAGTTTATTGTTATTATTATTATATAATTCATCATCTGTGAAGTAGTTTGGAATGTTATGAAACAAGTTGTTTATCTTTAGATTGAAGGAAGCTTCTGAACCGTTCGTGGCAGAGACTCCTACCTTTGATCTGGGTAAAACTGTTGTGGAAAGGCTTGCAGACTGGGTCCAGGGACAGTATGTGGCAGCACCTCCACCAACTCTGGGGAGTAACTTCCTGGTCAGTATGTGTAAGTACCTATAGAAATATTTGGATAGAGAGCACTCACAGTCCTGCCCACTTGCACTATGCCTGGAACAATGGATTATAGGGACTTGCACACCTGTGTAGCATTATTTTCATATAGTAAGCAGCAGAGAGGATGTGAGGTTTCTGATGCACTGCATGTTGACAGTGGGAAAACTCTAATTGAAAATGTTAGGCAAATAAAATGATTTTATCATGTGCAAAGAGCATGACACACCCCAACATGTACATTTCATTCTTCTGCCATCATGTCCGAAGTACTGAATATTCAATTCCCTACATAGGGCAAAATTTCAAAAGGCCAGACTTTAACTGCTTGGGGAGAAATATTTCAAGAATCAGTAAATTTTGCAATTCCTATTTTAAGTATTCCTTGGGATGGGTTTCTATACAGCGATGTGAGTTGAAGTTTTGGATGTTCTCAGAGCTGTGATCCCTATTGTCTCAAAAGATGGCAGCTTATATTTGGCCCATATCCCTCTACACCCTTCCTACTCATTGTGGGGGGAGAGGGTAGATTGTTATGACATGGAGGGGCTGAAGGCATGACGAGCTAAAAGACCTTCCATGCTGTGATTCTGTGCATAAATTGATCCTGTTAGCGGAGTCCTGTCAACCTGACTCTACCTCTGGTCAAGTAAATGATGGGGTAAAAGATGGATGGAAGTATGGGGAGTAGAAATACAGGCAATAAATGGGCCTGTTCCCGTAAATTCATGACATTCCCAACGAGCAGTCGGAGCAATGTCTTTGAGCGTAGTCACCAAGGAGCCTGCCTCCCTGACCTGAACCTACATGAATCTGATTCGCAATGTGTCATGAGATCTCGGCATGTTTTGATATTTTAATGGAGCAGTTGCTTTAAAACAGAGTTTCTTGATACACGTTGATGTGTTATGTGGGGCCAAGGGGAGAGTTAGCCATCTCTTGAAGCCGGTGACACGACAGCAGTGGAAGGGTGAACGTGAGCCAGGAAGGGCTCTGATGGTTGAAAGACACTGAAAAGACAGGTGTAGCTCAGACCTATGTGAATGCCCATGGCTACACCTTTGATTTGTTGAAGTTCAAAAGAGATGTTGTTCAGGGTAAGAATAAGTTCAGCCAAGAGGATGAGAGTGTTGGTAGAGTGGAGCTGGCTGTATCTTTTGTCGTAGTAAAGTGGAGGGCTTTAGGACCTTGTGGATGGGGTGTAGAAAGACTGGCCGTCCACAGCAAAGGTGAGGCTATGTGGGCCGGGAATCAGAAGTTGTGAAAATGGTGGAAGCCATGCAAGGTCTCCTTCACGCAGTTTGTAAGGGACTAGACAAGGGGAGATAGGATAGAATCAAGATATGAAGAGATGTTCATATGTTCAGAAGGGCAACAGCAGGCAGAAACAGTGAGTCTGCTAGGAAAGTCCCAATGATAGACCTTGTAAGTGATAGAAGGGAGAGTATGGGCTAATTATCAGATTACAGGCAGTGGTGGGGAGATCCCCTGATGTGATGAGGCCTGTGACAATGCCTAGTTTTCATTGGTGGAGCCATGGTCCAGGGGCAGGCATGATGAGGTGCCCAGAGAGCTGCTATCTGGTCTCTGCAATGTAGATGCTCTGATGTTGTCCTAAGCAGCCTCTCCCTCACTCTGACAGAGGCAGACAGCTGGAGCTCATTCAGATACTCCTTTGCTTCACAGATGGACAAACGCCAAGTATGGATCCCCGCACGGCATTTCCACACCTGATCCTGTCCACTGGCAACCTCTCTGTGTCGGGTTCCAAACACCGGCAGCCTTACCCGGACAGCCCCAAGAGGTTTGACTACTGGTGGCAGGTTATGTGTACGGAGAGAGTAACCTGTGGCCGCTGCTACTGGGAGGTGGAGGTGGGCGGAGAGCGCCGCCGCTGGGACATCGGAGTGTGTTACGAGAGCCTGAGCCGGAAGGGAGAGGGGAAACAATGTTCTCTGGGACAGAACAAGGAATCATGGTGCCTGTACTCTGAACCTGGTAGTCTTGCAGCCTTGTACGATGACAACGTTACCAGGCTGACTGTTCCCCTGCCCAGTAGGGTGGGTGTGTTTGTGGACTTTGAAGCTGGAATTATTTCCTTTTACAGTGTAGTGGACAAGAAATTATCTCTGTTACACACCTTTCGGCAGCAAGCGTTCACTAAACCCCTCCACCCAGCACTGGGAGTGGCCGATTTCACCACCTCCCTGGCACTGTGCACTCTTAAGTAATAATCTCAGCAATGATAATACTTTAGATGTAAAGGAAGAATGACTGAAACATAAGAAAATACAAAATAGAAACAGCAATAGGCCACATATCTGCCCTGCCCTACCCTTGCACAAAACCTGGCTGATCTTTACCTAGATAAACCTCTGCCTTCAGACTTCCCGTGTCCAAACATCCATTGCTCATCCATACTCAGTGACCGGAGATCAGAGGAAGAGGGTAATAGTGGATGGGCGTTGTTTGTACTGGGTCTGTAATAAGTAGAGTGTAGGTGGTCTGATTAGTAAGTTTAGAGGCAACGTGGAAATTGGTAGAGTCATAGATGATGAAGAAGTTTGTTTAAAGATACAGCAGGACATAGATCAGCTGGAGAGTTGGGTAGATGGGTGGGCACGTGGAAATTAATACAGACCAATGTGAGGTATCACAGTTTGAGAAGTCAAATTCTGGTGGGACATGTGGAATAAATCGCAGGGACAAGAGCATTTATGTTTGGAGGGAACTTGGGGTGCAAGTTTATAGCTTGCTGAAAGTAGTGACACACGTGGATGATGTAATCAAGAAGGCATTTAATAAGTTTGCCTTCATAGGCTGAAGCTTTGAGTATAATAGTTGGAACATCATGTTGCAGTTGTACAAAACATTGGTTAGATTACACTTGGAGTTTCACGTACAATTCTTATTGCTACACAACAGGAAGAATGTGGCAGCAACAGAGAGAACGCAAAAAAGGTTCACAAGAACTTTGCCTGAACTGAAGGTCTTATATTTACTGGGAATAGAGAGGCTGGATTTAAGCATAGGCTTAAGGGAAGAGGCAAAATATTTCAGAGGGACCTTGAGGGCAACTTTTTCATGCAGAGAGTAGATTGTGTCTGGAATGAGCTGACTGATGAAACTACAGAAAAAAAAATCCAATCACAACTTTAAAAATACATCTGGATAGATATATGGATCAGATGGGTTTCGAAGGGTAAGGACCGAATGCAGGCACATTGGATTAAATGAGTGACTTTTCCTGTTGAGTGAACAGTTCATGAGCCTTTGGCTCACCCAATAAAATACCAGCATTGTACCTATTTGCTATGAACATCAGCATGTACCCCAACCCTAGAAACTACACACGAGTCCATGGGGACTTCTACTGCAATCTTGTCTGCAGAAGGACACAAATTGACCCTCCAGATAGCTTCAATGCCAGGGCTGGAAACAACATAAATCTTTCAGTAGGGCATGGTTAATAAAGAGTAAGCATGGAAAGTTAACATTAACAGGTTTTCGCCTTAAGAAATGCCTAGTTTTGTCATAACAAACTACTTTTTCACAAGGTGGAAAAGCACAAGACTTCACGGGAATACCCCTGATTAGAACTGTTCAGTTATATAGAATCAAAGTAAAATGTAGCACAAAACGGGCCCTTCACATCAACTTGTCCATGCCAAACAAGATGCTGATGACATTTACCCAAATATCTTTTAAATGTTGTTATTGTACCTGCATCAACTACGTCCTCTGGTAACTTGTTCCATTTGGAAACCACCCTCTGTGTGGAAAACTTTGCCCCTCGTGTTCCTATTATATAATTCTACTCTCGTTCAACCTCTGCCATCTTGATCTTGATTTCCCTACCCCAGGAAAAATGGTTATTCACCCTATCTATTCCTCTTGTGATTTTATGCACCTTTATTAATTCACTGTTCAGCCTGTTGCGCTACAAGAAATAAAGTCTTAGCCTGCCCAACATATGGCTCATGCTTTCGAGTACTGGAAACATCAGGGCAAGTCACAAGCTGTGAACATTCTGCGGTTTCTGTAGGCTTGGAATTGACAGACTGAGATGTTGTATTAGAACATCCAGCATGGTGGGGTGTTTAAAAACGTTGACACTGAAGTTCTTTGGGGTGCACTTCTGGCAACAGTAACATTTTGGAGATAGGACAAATTAGAGGAGAGTAGGTGGATGTCAGTCCAGCAGTCATCAGAGCCTGTCATGGCAAAAGTGATGCTGACATTTAATCCTTGCCGGGACAAAGATATAAGACAACAGGTCCCATGATGTCATATAATTGTCCCTCTGACCAGAAAGGGTTTGCCTTGTGACAAGAACTTGCTTCAATCCTTTCAAGAGAGGAACTCCATTGGAGTTAGCCTTCCCTACTCCTTTCTTGCTGTGGGTTGCAGCACATCTAATCCTGTCATTGAAGTCACTCTGGAGAATCAGTTTGTTTCATGATATGGTCCAGGATTTTTTCAGGGTGAGAGTAGGAATCCTCTTAGGTATCATCCAAAGCTTCTAGGATTCAGGTGTGGGCACCAATGACCATATAATATTGGTTCAATGTTAGAGTCAGCAAATGGCCATCAGATATAGGTGGAGATGGGTGGTTCCTGAACTAGCTCATTCTTGATGGCAAAAGTAACTTCATAAAACAGTGTTCCTCTTCTGTTTATCTCTCCAAATTTGGTTTATTAAATAGGCCATATTAGAAATATTTGATGCTGCAGTTCTCCAGTGATGCTGTTACTCATCATGCACTAGCTGGGTACTTTTACTATTGAGCACACACCACCAATGGAACTGGATCTCCTTGCTGATATTATTCGTTCAACCCCCCTGAAATAAATTAACAAGTTAATTATCTAATTTGATGGGTGTAGGACACTGAACAAATTACTAATTTCATATTGTTTTGAAAATCATTAATTGAGTGCAAAGTATTTAGAGGCTTATAGATGTTCTTCTCACAAACTTCATGTGGTTTTGGACTGTGATAAAATATAAAACATTTAATGAGTGAATGTTGTTCACATATTGGTGATTATTGCTACAAAACACAGAAAATTTAGCAAATTCTACAGAGATAATTGGTCTTTTTGCACAAAGTGTTTGAGCTATTCTATACATTTTTCATCCATATCTGCTTGTAACTTGTGTCAAGATTAGAAATATGTTTACTCAGGATTTAAAAACTGGGATATACATAGAACCAGAGTTTGAAAATCTGCTTTACCAGATCAGCAGCGAGAGATTGATTGCTTTACTGGATAACATTGTTACGAGTACCAATCTTGGCAGCAGTTGCTCTTCTCTCCATCGCTGGCAGTGCAAAATCAGGCAGTCAAATGACGTGATATTGCTGCATTTCCTCGTGCACTTCTTTCAGGGCCTGGTCCAAGGTCAGTGGTGGTGATCTATGATTTCTGACATACTATGCAAGGATTGGTACAACGAGTTAAGATGGCATAGGTTTAATAATTGGCAACATAGTAAGTTAAAGAGTAAATAAATAAAAAATATTTCCCCTGCATGTACCACCTTCTCCAAGTTGGTTATTTTTTAATGAATGTATCTGAACATGTTCCTGTGATCAAGATAGCTGTTGTATTTTTTGCATTACATCAGTGACTACATAAGTATCTAAATATTTACATATATTTGTGGATGTATTGACGTCATATATAAGATGCTATATAAATGCAAGTCCTTTTCTCAAACTACTGCTCAGCCTTTAGATCCCAACATTTCCCATCAGTGATGCCTTGCAGGCAAGCCACATTATCTGCCTAGATACCAGATTTTGGAATGTATTTCCCATTCTGCTTTTCCCTCTTTCTTTAACATCCAACTCTCTGAATCCTCTTCCTAATATATTTCCTTTGATTTTTTTCGGTGTACTTAAGATTGTGGCTGAAATATATTATTTCCAAATCAAAGGTACTAAACAAATGTAAGACAAAATTATCAGACTTAAAATTAGTCTATATTGTATAATCCATCTCTCCTTCAAATTAAGCAGAAATGATTCTGACTGATTGAGAGGAGGAGGGTGGCCTGCTTGCTTACCTCTTTAGTTTCTTCCAAAGTCGTGTAATGATATTTATCCTGTTCTATTGAAGCAATAATGGTCAAGTAGAGATGTCGATTGACTTGCAGAAACTGGCGAGTGAAAGAGAGCTGCTGTTTGAGCAAGTCATTCAGCGCTAAAGTGGCAGGACTGTATGCAGTCAGTGCTGTGGATTTGACAAGCAGAGGCACATTATACTGCAGTACAATAATCCATAATCATGCAGTCACCACAGGACAGGTAGGTTTCATTTCCAGCACAACTCATTTTATTATTTAAAAAAAATATGATGCTGTGTTCCAACTTGTTGCCCAAAATGTAGTTCATCGGATTATCGAGTCACTGATTAACTGATTATCAAGTCACGGATTAAAATTAAAGTACCAGTGATCAGCCACGAAATGCATCACAGAGTTTCAAATTCCCAAATCAACTTTAGCCTCTTCATCCGTCCCTTTGATTTATCATGCCACCCAATCTACTAGATTGCAGGATGTGTGATGGTGCCACCTGCGGCATTTTCAGCTATCTTTTTATTTAAATTTTTGTGTTTAAAAACAATGAGCGAATCAAACTTGAATTTTTAGATTCCCAGAGGTAGATTTGCATGCTGCACAATATAATTCCACATTTTAAATACAATGTGCCTGGTCTTCATGAAACTGTTTTTGAAGATCATAGCAATCTGAAGTATCATCTGATATTACAACAAATAACTTGTTACACGTTTCTTGATGGATAGAGGAATTGTGATTGAAATCATCGAGAAAATCGTATATTTAAGATGCAAAGTTACAGATAAGGCACTATATTAATTATTTATTAATTTGTCTTTAACAGACATGTGGACAGGACATGGATATGAAAGGATTTGAGGGATATCGCCCAAACATAGGTTGGCGGGATTAGTGCAGATGGGGCATCTTGGTCATCATGGCAAATGGGGCTGAATGGCCTGGTTCCATGCTGTATGATGACTACATTAGTCTCCCACGCAACTGCACTGCTGCAAATTATAAGCAGTTTACATCAAGAGCCTCAATTTGAGAATACTGCAGTTTAATGTGGATAAATGTGAGATTATCCATTTTGGTGGCAAAGACAGGAAGGAAATTATCTAAATGGTGTCAGGTTGGGAAAAGGGGAAGTACAACGGGATCTGGGGGTCCTTGTTCATCAGTCATTGAAAGTAAGCATACAGATACAGCAGGCAGTGAAGAAAGCGAATGGCATGTTGGCCTTTTTAACACGAGGAGTTAAGTATAGGAGCAAAGAGATCCTTCTGCAGTGCACAGGGCCCTAGTGAGACCACATCTGGAGTATTGTGTGCAGTTTTGGTCTCCAAATTTGAAGAAGGACACTCTTGCTATTGAGGGAGTGCAGTGTAGATTCACCAGGTTAATTCCCGGGATGGCGGGACTGTCATATGTTGATAGAATGGAGGGCTGGGCTTGTATACTCTGGAATTTAGAAGGAAGAGGGGGATCTTATTGAAACAAACAAGATTATTAAATGTTTGGACATGCTAGAGGCAGGAAACATGTTCCCGATGTTGGGGAGTCCAGAACCAGGGGCCACAGTTTACGAATAAGGGGTAAGCCATTTAGAATGGAGATGAGGAAAAACTTTTACACAGAGTTGTGAGTTGTGAGTCTGTGGAATTCTCTGCCTCAGAAGGCGGTGGAGGCCGGTTCTCTGGATGCTTTCAAGAGAGAGTTAGATAGAGCTCTTAAAGATAGCAGAGTCAGGGGATATGGGGAATGGGGTACTGATTGTGGATGACCAGCCATGATCACATTGAATGGCGGTGCTGGCTCGAATGGCCGACTGGCCTACTCCTGCACCTATTGTCTATTGTCCCACATATTAGATTTCTAACTTCCCAACCACAGCTTTCATCCCTTTTTCACATCAACTTGCTCAAATGAGTACAGATTTGATCATAATTGTTTTGTACCTCATTAATTCTACTATTCTACATCATTATTCAGCTTCCTGTTTCTCAGTTGGCATAATTTTTTGATGATTAATCTACCTACTCAGATTCTATTTTAAGAAAGTAATATACTTCATCCGATCAGCTTCAGGTGCATAGGTTATTTCAATACACCTTTGCAATTTTACACACCATTACTAAGCATCATTTTCCATTCCAGATTTGCTAGATGTTGCACACTTCTGTTTAGTATTCTAACATAAAGTTACATGCAAAATATTTACCTTCCATTGCCTCAGGGCTGATAACGTGACTGGCAATAGGGGTAGGATCCACATATGCAGCTCCAAGAGATGTTCCAAGTACTGCCAGCCCTTCATCTGTGAAAAGAGTAATGAATTTAAGAGACACAAATCTATCATTATCATAGAACATAGAACAGTACAGTACATGAACAGGACATTTGGCCCACAATGTCTGTGCCAGACATGATGCCAAAATCATCACATCTACCTGCACATAACCCATATCCGTCCATTCCCTGCATATCTATAGGCCTATCCAAAAGGCATGAGACACCACTAGTTTCCTCCTCCCTGATTCTCAGTCTGATGAAACGTCACCTATTTCTTTGCTCCAGAGATGCTGCCTGACCCACTGAGTTACTCCAGCATTTCATATCTATCTATGGTGTAAACCAGCATCTGCAGTTCCTTCTAATGCAATCCTCCCGAATAGTTTCCCTGCCAGTGACGTGAGGCTCACTGGCCTATAATCCCTGGATTCTCCCCTCTTCCCTTCTTAAATAAAGGAACAATATTCCGAATTCTGTATTGAAGATACTCAATAACCAAGTCTTCACAGACAAGAGAAATCTAACGAATTGTGAAAATATTGGTGAAAAAAAAAAATCTGAGTCCTTAAAAACTGATCGCTCATCTCTGAAAAGAATGGCCATTCCTGACAATCTCAAGAAAATGACCATTGTGGCC
Source organism: Leucoraja erinaceus (assembly GCF_028641065.1). Lineage (NCBI taxonomy): Eukaryota > Metazoa > Chordata > Chondrichthyes > Rajiformes > Rajidae > Leucoraja > Leucoraja erinaceus. The sequence continues at coordinate 15,383,881 of NC_073405.1, forward strand.
AACCATAAACCAGGAGACAAATCTGACTTTGGCAACCACAGAAGGTTTTTTAATTCTTTTATTCATTTATTCCATGTAATGTATGATCTGCATCTTTTTGAACAGTCTTCTAACCATCACTAGTAGATCCTCCTAGAAAGGCAGTATGCTCATCTTCATGTTGCTTTCTGTATATCTGGCTGCCATCTTACACTTCTCCTGAGATTCCCTCGGATATAAGCATTGTGTGGGCAATAAATCTAATCTTTGTTGTTTCTGGGCTTAAAAAAAACTCATGACCAAGGTTATTCTCAACCCTCAGGTTTGTACATTTGCTTAGTTTGCAAATGGTTTACAAAGGGTTGTAAATTCCTTCAACGTTTCTGATAAAGAACTTCTGTCATTGAATGTCAACAAGACAAAGGTCTTACAATAACATCCTCTAGGCAAAATGAAATATCTTGTGTCATTTAAAGAGATGGATCTGGAAGATGTGGAACACTTTCTGTACCTCAACAGGCACTGCTCCCTAGACTGGCAACAATTAAAAAATCTAGTAGTGGGTCAACTGCACTGGCGCTGCTTTCAACAAGCTGTGTCAAATGTCTTCAAAAATGTACATCTTTGAGAGTCAATGAAGGTCTTGGGTTATGTGAGTTTGATGCGGACTGACTATTTTGCTGCAGAGAAACTTGAACCATCTACCCATAACAAATTAAACCTTTGAGAGCTACCACCAATGTGGCTGAATCAAATCCTGGATTTAAATGAGAAGATCACCTGCAAAGACCCTGTGTAAAACTGTGTTCATCAGCAATGAAGCCTTGCTTTTGAAAAAATAAGGTCTGGTGGATTACTGTGTCCAGATGCCCAAGATCCTCTCCCCTTCCATGTTCCCCTCAGCTCTATCCATATATCAATTGCCAGGCTTTGCCCTGCCCCCACCTCTTTTCCAGCTTTCTGTAAATGAAAATAAAAATATTCATAGACTAACCTCTGTGCCACGTGTAGTGAAATCCAGATGGTTGTGTCTGTATTGCTGTATCTTTTACAGCCACTTTGGATAGTTTTAACTTCATATATCTCACTGAATAGGAGGACTCTGTGCAAGTTGCTAGATTGGATTGGTCTGGTGTTGGGGGTGAGGATGTTGAGTAGAAAGTGTTATCAGAATAATCAGTTCTTGACTCCTCTTCAGATGACTGCTGAAAATGTGATTCATCCTGATCCATTTTTACCGATGGCACTTCACAGTTAGAAGTTTCAAAGTCTTCTGAGTATTTGGAACACATGGTGCTCTGATCATCTACTTCTAATTGGTCTGGCACATTCCCTGGAGATTTTCTTCCCTTCTTTGATACATTGGAATCTTCATTTAAACATTCAGAGATTTCACTTCCGGTTGCATCAAAATCTGCCCAGATCTCATTTTCCAAGTTATTTGCATTTTTCTCTCTTGAAAGTTTAGTGGGTTGGGAACATGAACTGATGACCTCATTTGTCATGTTTAACCTTGAATTGTAGGAAACTGACTGTTTACTTTGATCACCCGAGTGCTGACTCTCTTCATTCTTTAAAAAAAAAACAGATCAATAAACTGTCTTTATAAAACATTCCTAAACACTGAAGTACATATAAGTAACTAGTGATATAAACATATTACTCAATTAGTTGCTTAAACATTAATAGCATATACTATATCTCCTTGATCAGCCAAAAGATCCATAAGTCAATTTACTTGTCTCAATTTCCTTTATGGTTTCTCAAATTTACCAGAACTGTAAGTCCATCTGTGACAATGGCTCCGTTTTCTCTCCCTAATAGCACTGCCAGACTAGAACACTACATTTTGCAGCTTTTACATCCCTTTGTTTGTTTTCTCACTCTCATATTGCTCATATATCACAGATTTTATGGTCCTTTGTTCAGATTATCTCTCTCTCTAACCATCCCCATTAATCCATCAACCAGAATTATAGATCATCCCCTTGCAATGGTATTATACTACATTTCTCCTGTCCACACCTGCACCACGTTTTCTGCAACTTAAAACCAACATGCTTTCCCTCATTCTCAATTCTGACCAAGGGTTTTTGACCTACAAAGTTAACTGTTTCTCATTCTACTAATGCTACGAGACCTATTGCGTGTTTCCAGCATTTTCTATTTTTACTCAGATAATTAAAGTTAGTTTAAAGGTAGAGAAACAAAAATTACAACGTCCTCAGAAAATGTAGTGTTGATATGAATTATGTGTAAAAATCCAATCGAGTCCGGTAATTACACTAGTCATTTCCAACGGTGTGGTCACCAAGCGTGATTGACTGCAGAATTACCCATTCATCTCTTTCTGATTTTGGGACGATCATTACATGTAGTAAAAAAAACTCCAGTCCACTTAACACTGTGTAATATTGGTAAATGTATTCAAGAGAGAGTTAGATATAGCTCTTAGGGCTAATGGAATCAAGGGATATGGGGAAAAAGCAGGAACAGGGTACTGATTCTGGATGATCAGCCATGATCATATTAAATTGTGGTGCTGGCTCGAAAGGCCGAATGGCTTACTCCTGCACCTACTTTCTAAGTTTCTATGTTTAAATAACTAAAAACATGAAGCCTAATTCAAATAATTCAAAAAGGAATCCTTCTAATTACCCTTCCACCTTGCAGCCATTCCTCTCCAATCAATGAATAGGATTGCAGTTCCCGCACCAAGTCTAAACTGTTGCAGGCTCAGTGGTCACATTTCAGAAGGTTGTGCTCTGCCACATGATAGTCTGGGGCAGGGTGGGGTCCAACATTGGTGTGCAGCCTTGAACTTGCCATTTTCCAGCTCAAACCAGAATAACAAGCCACTCACCAACTTTGATTTCTTAATAATTTTCAAACAGCTACTGTATTATCCTTCTTATGATTATCAATGTGCTAAATGTTAGCTACATGTATTGTCTGTTTATTATTTCTGAACCGATCAGGAAAGATCCAATCAGACTAGAAAAAAGCCAGTGCAAAACTCGTATTGGTGCAAAATTCTGATTACTGACCCTGTCACTACGACTGGCTTAAGCTTCATTGTGACATTTAAGTGAGCTTTTAAAATATTAGATTGGCAGATCACCCATTTGAAGATAAGAAAGTGCAAGTTATTGAACAAATTTTAAACCTTGTAGCCACTTCCAGGGGCTAATGCTGAATTGGATTTGACATGACATAGTTCAATAGTTAGACTGTGAAAAATGTTAGAACCAGTTACCTCCAAAGTCAGTGATTTGTTCATACATTTTTGTTCCACAAATGGAACCAAATCCTCCAGAGTCAAAATATTTAGTTTGAAGTCTGAAACAAACAAAGAATAAATTAGAACGTAACACCGTATTTAAATTACTATTGTACAAATAGCTATTGTACAATCCAGTTATAAAATGCAGCTACTGAAATAACACCTCCCAATTACAGCATGGGAAACATAGCCTGGTGAGTTTAAGGGGTACACAGGAAATAGAACTAGGAATGTGGTAAGCAGAGGTCCAGTGTTTTTTATAAGGAACATGGGCCCCAAAAGGCTTGAAGTGAGATTGGGAATTGGAGCCCCAATGTGTTAAAGCATAGGTCCAAAGCGTTAAAGGGGCATGGGAATTAGCAACTGGTATTGAACAAGTGAAAAAGATATAGAGTTGTAATGGATGTTAGTAGCTAGCCTATCTGCTGAGATAGAGATAGTGATATCCAGAAAAGGAAGTGGAAGAGTCAGTGATTGACCGTGAAGGTAAGGGCAGGGTGGAAATTAATAACAGCAAACGGTAATGAAATCGTCATGTTCTCATGAGTCCAGGAGAGAGCCACAATGCAGTCATCGATGTACCAGAAAAAGATTTGAGTGGGCCCGGGTAGGACTGAAAGAAAGACGATTGCACGTATCCCACAAAAGAAAAGCTATAGCTTGGGCCCATAACTACACTTTTGATCTGGAGAAAATGATTGGAATTGAAGTAGTTCAAAATGAGGACAAGTTCAGCCAGAAGAATTATTGTGTTGGTGGAGGGGAACTCGCTAGGTCTTGGCTCTAGAAAGGAGTGGAGGGCACTCAAACCATTCTGATGTGGTAATGCCCATAGTAAAGACAAGCTTTTTGGGACCGCAAGGAACTGGAAATTGTCAAAGGCCTGGCTGAAAAGGTGACATGATAGAACTCCAGGAATCTAATTTACCAGCTTGGGATGAGTTCAAGAAACAATTAGATATTTCAAGAAGGAGTGGATAGATGAAAATCGTGAGGTAAATGTGCAGCAGAGATCATTATTAAAAAAAAGGGGGACACATTTATTGATCCAAAAGACCCTTTCCTATTGCTACCATTTTCAATGTAACTGTAGTTATCATATTGTTACATAGCAGGAATAGATACAAATCGAAAGTGGGGATCATCATAAGAAAAAGGTGAAGAGCAGATTCTTTATAAAAGTATCCAATTTTATGTTTGACCAATTCAAATCAGGATGTAAATAGGTACTTACCGTCAATGGTCTCGTCAAGACTTTTGACATCATCAGTAATAGAGGCTTCAGTAAATAACTCGTCCAGAGATTTAATCTCACTTTGTTCAGTTGAGGAAGTTGGGATACGTTTAACAAATTTCATTCTTGGAGACAGACTCAGTTGAGGGGAGCCGACACTGGGTGGAGAAGGCATTCTTAGGTGGCCCCTTGGATAGTTTCTCAAGACAGGCTACAATTAAAATGGAGCAGCAGTCAAAACGAGACCAGTATGACCAAATATTTAAATATTTGCAACAAATAAGATGATAAGCTTCTTGATTTGGTTATTATTTATGTGCTTTCACCTAGACCAAGGAGTATGGTGAATTGAATTAAATCTCAGTAATTGAAAACCCCGGTCCTACAATGGTTCTTATTATTCTAATTTCACCAGTGTTCCTTTATGCCACACATGGTAAAATACTGCTATGATGTCAATGGCGGTCGCTTTCACTTTATCTCAGGAAGTCAGTTCTTTCATCCAGGCTGTAATTAAATCTGGAGCTGAATGATCCTGGTAAAATCCAAACCGAGCCTTTGGTAAGATGTTATTGGTGAATAAGTGCTGTTTGATAGGACTGTTGATGGCATAGATGATGTAAGTAGTGACAACCAGCTGGATTGGATCTGTCCTGCAATTTGTTGGTTTGACCTTTCTGGGCAATTTTACCAGGTGAATGATGAGATGTGCAGGAAAAAACAGAAAAGAGGAGACAGTAATTTCAAGAATTAGATTTGGACACACTGGTCTGAACAGTACACTTTTTTATAATAGGCAAGCATAATACAGGCAGATGTGAATACTGTGGGCAAGAAGAGACAATAGAGCATGTCATTGTACATTGTGAGAGGTATGAGGAGGAGAGAGGACGGATGAGTGAGCAGTTCAGAAAAGAAAGAGTACAATTTGATTTGGTAGATATTTTGCAAGGGAGTTCATATAAGTGCTATCAAACCCTGTTACTTTTTCTTAGGGTAACCAATTTGTTCAGAAGGATATAGGTTATTAGTATATGTAATGGTGTTGTTTGATCCACACTCCATGCCAGTTGGTGGCAGTAATGCACCAAAAAAGTTGTTTGCCAACCGCCAAAAAACACTACATAGAAGAAGAAGAACCAGGTGAATGACAGTCTTGAAATGCTGGGAGTAGAGGCATGGCTGCTCTCAAGTACAAACCTTCAGTACCACAGTCAGGATGTTGTCTGGTCTTGTACATTTATCTATAACCAGTGCTCTCAGCCATTATATAAATATAATTTGGCATGAATTGAATTGACTAAAGCCTGGTTTATTTATGCTAAATACACTTGAAGGAATTATTGAATATGGTACTGAATGAAGATTGTTACAAAATTTAGAAACATAATACCAGGAAGTGACGCCCCATAGACAGAACATTAGCTGACTGATGGAAAGCAAACAAGTAAATGGATGTTGTTCAGAAAGGCAATGATGTTTCATCCCTTCATTCCATTTACTGTTGGTGGCAAGGTCAGCATTTATCATCCATCTCTAAAAAGGAACAAAGTGGCAGTTTCAGAGAAGATACAGTACTCTCGATAATGTTTGGGACAAAGACCCATCATTTATTTATTTGCCTCTGTACTCAACAATTTGGCTTCACATGCATTTGTAATTGCTGAGGTGTGTTTAATTGCCTCCTTAATGCAAGTATAATAGAGCTCTCAGAACCCAGTCTTTCCATCACTTTTAGAAACGTTTATTGCTGTTTATCAACATGTGAACCAGTTGTGCCAATGAAAGTCAAAGAAGCCATTATCAGACTGAGAAACAATAATAAAACTGTTAAATATGTCAGCCAAACCTTAGGCTTACCAAAATCAACTGTTTGGAACATCATTAAGAAGAAAGAGAGCACTGGTGAGCTTACTTATCGCACAGGGACTGGAAAAAGGTCTCGTGGACAGATGAGATGAAGATTAACATTTCAGAGTGATGGTAAGAGCAAAGTATGGAGGAGAGAAGGAACTGCCCAAGAACCAAAGCATACCACGTCATCTGTGAAACATGGTGGTGGGGGTGTTACGGCCTGGTCATGTATGGCTGCTGAAGGTACTGACTCACTTATCTTCATTGATGATACAAATGCTGATGGTAGTAGCATAATTAATTCTGAAGTGTATAGATACATCCTCTGTCCTAGTTCAAACAAATGTCTCAAAACTCATTGGCCACGATTTATTCTACTGGTCTATTGATCATTGTACATGGTCAATTCTTGAGTGGCCGTCAATCACCTGATCTGAACCCAATTGAGCATGCCTTTTATATGCTGAAGAGAAAACTGAAGGGGACTAGCCCCCAAAACAAGCATAAGCTAAAGATGGCTGCCATACAGAACTGGCAGAGCATCACCATAGAAGACACCCAGTAACTGGTGATGCTCTGCCGGGCCTGTAGGCAGCCATATTTAGCTTATGCTTGAATCGCAGACTTCAAGCAGTCATTGCAAGCAAAGGATATGTAACAAAATACTAAACATGACTACTTTCATTTACATGACATTGCTGTGTCCCAAACATTATGGTGCCCTGAAATGGGGGGACTATATATAAACACAGCTGTAATTTCTACATGGTGAAACCAAAATGTATAAATATACCCTTTAATAAAATCTGACAATGTGCACCTTAACCACATGTGATTTTTTTCTATTACAAATCTCATATTGTGGAGTACAGAGGAAAATAAATAAATGATAGGTCTTTGTCCCAAACATTATGGAGGGTACTGTTTGTGAATCATGACTGATAGGTCAGATAACATATTTCCTTTCCCAAAGGAAGTAAATTAATTAGACGGTTATTATTTATGACAATTTCATGGTCACTATTAGTGATACAAATAAATCTGAAGTCGGGCATCTCAGGGGTGATGGCGTGATACTGACTGTTGATATAGAACTGCACAAATTAGGGATATTGAGCACAATCTTAGAATTTTTTAATTACACAAAAGTGTTTCACAACCAGTGAGAAGGTCTGTGAAAGATGGAGAAAGTGGAATATGCAAAAAGTAACAGATTAATTGATAGTTAAGTGAGAAGCAATAAATGTCGGGAGGGAGAAAATGAAATAAAAAGGGGTTTAAATTCACCCTTGGCCCTATTAAACGCGGAACAAACTAGGAGCTGTGCATTGTACTGCACTACCAAAATTCAGTTCCTTTGCCATCAACAGAATTGAATTTCTGAAGCAAAGTACAAAGTGCAGCTGTTACTATGGCAATGGGTTAGTGCAAGTGATTAAAACCATTTTCTAACCCTTTGTGTATACAATCAATGAAAGAATTCTGAAAGAGTTCAAAAATATTATTTCAAGGAAGTGTAAATGCAGGTGTACAAGTCTGTAAAAAAAGAAAATCAATGGCAGTGTGGGTTTAACCCATTGGAGCACAGTGTACATGCATAAAACAAATGTGTATACAATATTAATTAGATTGTAAGTGGTGGGCACAAAATTATAGCAAAGTTACAGGCCGAGTACAAAGTAATTTAATCAAGGTAATGTCAGTGATAGGAAACCATGGTTATACTAAGAGTGGATTTATACTGTGAAAGATTTTTTGGTTTATGCAGTGTTTGAGGTGCTTGCTCCATTGACCTGCTGGTAAAGATACAACCACAATGATCTCAAGTAAGGGGCCCCTGGATTCAGATCCAGCGGTAATGAAGGACTGATTATATTTTTCCAAGTCAGCATATTACATGATTTGAAGGTAAAGTGGCTGGTGATGAAGTTCCCCATGAACTGCATCCCCTCTCCCAGCTTGTCCTGCATGGTGTTCGAGGTCACAGATTTGGTGAGATGGTGGTAGGAGTGGGTGGGGGTGGGCCGTGCAGGATGCTATCAGAGTAGATCGCATGAAAAACTGCAGCGCAATTTGTAGATGGTACATACTACAGCCACAGTGCACCAATAGTGAAGGGCATTAATGTTTTGGGTGGTGGATACAGTGTTAAATAAGTGGGTTGCTTTATCCTGGGTGGTGTTGAGTATTATTGTATACTTCGGCTGCACTTACCTATCACGCTTTTGTTTTATGCCTTAATGACGGTGGTTAGGCTTGGAATGTCAAAAAGATACTTAATTCATCACAGGATATAAAGCTCTTATAGTACAATATTATCCATTTGTGTTTCTGGTCAAAGGTAACCTGTGGGATATAGATGGTCGGGGGCTGAAGATAGAAATGCCATTGAGCATCAGGGATAGTCAGAATCTCTCCTGCTGCAGTTGGTCATTGTTGAAGGGGCCCCTGGAGTTAGTGATGGGAAAAGTGCTTGCCACAGTTCCGTGCTGTATAGCTCTATGACTCCATTTCATCAACATTCAAATCCATACTAAGGAAGTCATGGGCCAATTTCCTCGAGGCTCATCCCGTACATGCTGTAAACTTTGAAGCCTTTGGGATCCAGCCGTTACCTCAATTGCCAAGAGTGCCAAATATGTGTCCATTCACTCAACACCAACTCTCGCCTCATCCTCTTCAATATTCCTGTATAACTTGTGCTTTTGATAAGGATCAGCCTTTGGTAAATTCCTGATTAACATGCTTAACACATGTTCATAATCTGCAGAATCTGATTTTTTATTAACTTAACAAAATTATTAATTCAAATAAAGTAAAAATATTCTGTGTACTGACTCTTCAAATTGGTTTTGTACAGCTTTCCATTTTCCACCCCCCATTGACCATTACTGTGCATCTCTAAACCTCTTTTGCTCTACCATTGGTGGCTTTGCTTTTACTTATCTAGCCCAACCTAGAATTCCCACCTAAAGTGTCTTTCATTACTTTCCTTAAATCCTATTTATTTCAGCAAGCTTGTGGTTATATATGTCCTAATATTAGTTCATTCCTCCTAATATTGCCTTATGTAGTTTGGTTTCAAACTTTGTCTGACAAGGCTCTTGCAATGGGTTTTAAGGAGCATTACTGCATTAAAAACGAGTTACAAATGTACATTGGCATTGAAATAATAATAGTACCTTTCTGTGCAATTTGGAGCCGTGTTGTGGGCTCCCTTGTGATCTTTTAAGAAGTTCACTTTCATCAGAGAGTTCTAGGGAGCCTCCTAACATCTTTTTCATTTCTTCCTCATCACTATCAATAATGGCCACTTCAACTGGAGTCTGAAGATATGCATGAGGCAGGTCTTTTTTTGAAGCTTCGTTATTCTGAAACTCAGCTTTTAAATCCTGTTTCGCCACAGTATTCATTGTTCTCTTCAGGAACCTGCTCCCTTTTCCACTCAGCTCAGTACTTGACTTGGGGGAAATTTCTTCATCATCATACATCTGTAAATTTTCATCTGGATTGATTTGATGTTTATTCAGCCTTCTGTTCATGATTTTGTTTTCTATTTGTGCCAGTCTGGCCAGCACAGTATTGGAGGACCCAGCCCTTGCTGGTGCAGCTTTAAGGTTTTTCGTGTTTGCTTCATCGACTTTTTTCAATGCACAATTGCTCACTTTCAGATTCTGTGTTATTGCCAATTTGTCTCCTTTCTTCAAGAACTGATCGTAAGTCAATAAATGCTCACTGATGCCTTCTGCTGGCCTGATAGTGGCTGCAGTTATTGCAGATTGTTTTCCTTTCCATTCTCTTTCAACTGTGTCCTCTATTGAAAGATCACTTAGGTCACTAATTTCATTGTTGAAAGGGCTAACCATCAGGGCACTGTTTTTCTTGCAGCCAGTCATATAGTCCTGCAAATCAAGATATTAAAAGAATAAAACACTATTACAGTTATAATTTCAAAGAGAAAGCACATAGGTTCATGCAACTCCAGTAGTAGAACCTAACACATTCAAATTTAAATATCATTTGAATGAAGGGGAAGAGCCTTGAGGGGAAATCAAAGTTATTCCCGTGATAGGCATTGCCTGAAATACTTAGGAGGTCAGAATCAATGCAAAATGGGAAGAAAACAAAATAAAAGGAAAAATTCCAGAAACTAAAGATATTGTTTTAAAAAAAAATAATTTTCATTACCTGAAGTTCATCTCCATAGACATTTAAACTTTCTACCATTCTTCGCCCAGAGAGCTGGGCCTTGGCTCTTGCTAGGGCAGAACCTTCAAGTCCACTTCTACTGAACATCCTAACAAAGGCACAATACCTGGTCAGGAAAGAGGATTGATGACAGCCATTCTTTCAACAATAAATAAATAAATGAATGTTTGCGAACATATTCCCATCTCTGCCCCCAAAAGAGCCACCTCTAGCATCTCTTCCAGTTTTAAATGGTTGGCTGCTAGCAATAGATAGTACAATTGTAACCGGTCCTTTTCAGTCTCCAGTCCACACCATGACATCTGGTGTTGCCCTTGGACCTATCCTTGGCCATCTCCAATTTCTCATCTAGGGCAACACGGTGGCGCAGAAGTAGAATTGCTACTTACAGTGCCAGAGATCCGGGTTCGATCCTGATTATGGGTGCTGTCTGTACGGACTTTGTACGTTCTCCCCGTAATCTGCATGGGTTTTCTCCTGGTGCACTGGTTTCCTCCCACACCCCAAAGACATTAAAGATTTGTAGCTTAATTGGCTTGGTGAAATTGTAAATTGTCCGTTGTGTGTGTAGGATAGTGTTAGAATGCGGTGATCAATGGTCGGCACTGACTTGGTGGGCTGAAGGGCCTGTGGCCACGCTGTATCTCTAAACTCAACTAAACTAAACTAATCTACACTGACAGTATATTTGAAAACATAATTCCTGATGACCAGAGTTGCAAACCAGGTACAACTTATTGCAGGAAACATAGACCCGAATGGCCCTTCTGATAAACAAAACATCCATCACCCGGGTTGCTTAATCTGTGGGCTGCTGACTGATCCTATCATTCAGATCCTTTTAATGCCTGTGGCAAACCCTTTCTATAACCAAAAGCTGAAGGCATTTATGACTTTGGTAGTTATTATTAAATTTTGGCTAGCTGATCCATTCAGCAGCTGTTTCAGCAGGCAGGAAATGTTTGCAACTACCTGATGTAAGAATCTGAGACACTCGACTCTGACATGTTGAGGAAGCTACACAAAAGTGCTGGAGAAACTCAGCTGAGTTTCTCCAGCATTTTTGTGTACCTTCGATTTTCCAGCATCTGCAGTTCCTTCTCAAACAACATGTTGAGGAAGCTTATCTTTTGCAAGTAAACTGTGCAAATTGGATATATCTTCCTTCAAACTGTATTCTCTGCTAATCCTCTTCCACTGGGAGCTGCTGCAAGCTGCAACTGTACTGTTTGGATAGGTCAGAACTTCAAGAAGTTGATCAGCCATAATGACCTTTCAGACAAGTACTCCAGATAAAGCCTTCTACATAAGCAAACAGAAAAGTGGCTATTAGGTGCCAGCACTTATTGGAACAATTCTCAGTGACGTTGAGCAATAGAGAATGGATCCTGATAAGCATTAAGCATTCTCTGTAATTTTTGTAATAAAAAAGACCAATAATAAACCCATCCTAAACACAATTTGATGAAAGACAATTTTAGATGACCAAAATATAAAATTTGAAAATACAAACCTTATTTAACAACACGTCAACAAAGAGCAGTTTACAGTTTGAAGATAGACAGTTTAAAGAGTTGGTCTACACAGGCAAGACTAAGTGTAGGCAACCTGACAGTTTCGTAAAACATTTGCACTCTCTGCCAAGGTCTGCTGGAGTACCCGGTTGCTAGCAATTTTAACTACGCATTTCCATACCAATCATTCTGTCCTTGGCCATTCCACTGCCAGGGTGAGGCCATATACAAAATGGAAGAACACCGCCTCATATTCTGTTTGGATGGCATTCAAGCCACGGGTATGAACACTGATTTCTCCAATTTCAACTAATGCCACACCACTCATCCTTCTCTTCCCAACTCTCCATTGCATACATATTTCTTAAACCAACCTCTGCATCACCCTGTTCTTTCCCCTTCCTCTTTAGGCTTATTTCCCACCCTTCCCATGTCCCTCCACCTGGCTTTACATTTCGCATCACTTATCTGATGCCCTTTTGATCTTTTGCACCTCTAGCCTTTGTCACTATCTCCACTTATCTACCAATAACATCCTATTTTATCTGCATATCACTTTCCAGGATAGATACAAAATGCTGGAGTAACTCAGCGAGACAGGCAGCATCTCTGGAGAGAAGAAATGGGTGACGTTTCGGGCCGAAACTGGAGAAAGGTGTCGACCTGAAACGTCACCCATTCCTTCTCTCCAGAGATGCTGCCTGTCCCGCTGAGTTACTCCAGCATTTTGGGTCTATCTTCGATTTAAACCAGCATCTGTAGTTCTTTCCTATCACTTCCAGGCTTTACCCCAACCCCGTCTCTCGTTTCTAGCTTTCTCGTCCCTACTCCATCAACCTGAAGCTGGAGTAACTCAGCGGGACAGGCAGCATCTCTGGAGAGAAGGAATGAGTGACGTTTGGGATCGAGACCCTTCTTCAGACCTTCATTGGTCTGAACGTGAGCAGCAATAACCGAACTTTACCTCATCTGCTCCCTCCGCAGCTGTGTGTATTTCTGCTACACAAATGGAGAAATTAATATTTTACATAGACATAGGGTTTTTGATCGAACAAACTGAACAAAAGAGTAGGACACAGTTTGACAGTTACCTACCTTACACTATGGGTCCCGTTTCCGGTGTTGCTTAGCGACCGTCCCCAGTGTTACGCGGTAATTCCTCCGCGTCCCGGTGTTACACGGATTTGTTTCCGGGCTGTTCGCCGCCAGTGTGAACACGTTATGAAATGGTTTATAGTCTGATGGTACCAAGTGCGATCCCTGAGAGAATCGAAATTAGGATCTGCTATATAAACACAAAATTCCAGAGTAACTCAGCGGGACAGGCAGCATCTCTGGGGAAAAGGATTGGGTGACGTTTTGGGTCGAGACCCTTCTCCAGACTGAGGGTCAGGGGAGGGCAAATATTATAAAGTATAATTATAAGTATCTTTGGGAGAGGGGGAGACGAGATATGGAAGGATCTGCTCTGTTGTCAGTGAACATCAAATCAAATATTGTCGGTCGTTGGCAGGAGTTTATATCTAAAAAAAAGGATGCATGCGTAGGCGACCGTGATCACAAGATCACAAGGTAGGCAAGAAAAAACATTTGGTCCAACCATCCGATAATCATAGTCTATCAATTCAATATACAATCTTTTATTTAATTCGGATTTTCATTTTGATGATGTGTGGGAGCCTACAATAAAAACTTTTGTTTTCGAAAATTACGTTTTACAATCTCGGGATGGTTCAAACCATTCACAAGCAATGAGTTACTGTTGGCGGAATCACACACACATTAATGAATGGCAAATTCCAAGCGACACAAGTTAAATAGTTTTAGCCTAAATTCCCAAACGACCTTTTCAAAATTGGCTTCTTCTAATTAGGATTTATTTATTTCTATGCTGGTGTTTATAAATATATCTGGAAACGTCTATATTTAATCTATCTCCTTTCTACCAAAAGTTACTGCAGGCTTTCCTTTTTATTTTCTTATCATTTATGTCATATTTTGTGATATATTTGTAGTATTCGTCTGTGTGCTGGATTAAATCCACGTTGCCTAATAATTTTGCTTATGCACTACATATATTTATAATGTATATTCTGTCCAACTCTGAGTTAAACAGGCTAGTAGCCAATAACGCAACACTAGCGGATTATACTTTAATTCAAATTTCACTGAATGTATAGAACGAAATTCTGCCACCCTGATAATGATCTCAATTCACTATTTGTTGATTTAGATAGGTTGGTATGACATTATCAAGTGAATGATCAGGTTTTTATACCATACAAGAAGATAACATATATTGTGTGTAGAAGAGGCTGGTTGAATCGAGAGATCTTTGAGCGTAACTACACGGGATCATCCAGAACGGAAAAACGTGGTTGGAGCTGATTTGCGGGGCGGTTGCTGACTGCGGCCAATGGGTTAAGGCCGTGTGTAGAGAAGGGACCGTCCCCAGCCAAGAATCATCGTGTTGCTGCTGTAGGATCTTTGGCTGCTGCTGCTCGTACACCGCTGTTTCCCTGCCGATTGCTCAGCACGATCACAGGAACCCCCGGCCTGGTGTAAATGGAAATGCTGCTTCCGCTCTTGCTGCTCTGCTCGGCGTTCGGCTCCACACAGCCTGCAGTCTATTTCACTGAACAGTTTAAGGACGGAGGTGAGATTGTCAAAATTCAGACCTTTCGCTAACTTCCCGGGTTTACAGAACCTTGATTTGCCTAATGCACTCGTTAGCATTGCTGACTAATTAGTAAGATAACTGACTGACCACAACTAACTAGCTAGCTAACTGACTGTTAGCAACTAACTTGCCATCTAGATGCAAGGAACTGCATAAGCTGGCTTACAAAAAAAAGACACGAAGTGCCGGAGTAACTCAGCGTGTCAGGCAGCATCTTTGGGGAGCATGGATAGGTGACATTTCGGGTCGGAACCCTTCTTCAGACTGAAACTGCACATGGATATAAGCGATATTTGTGGTCGTGACGGGGTCCCGACGTGAAACTTCAGAGATGCTGCCTGACCTGATTTACTCCAACAATTTTTTTTAAAATACTGGTTAGTTAGCTAACTAGCTCATGTTGGTTTTAAAAGACTAACTTTACTGATTCTCCTCAACCAGTAGAAGTTGTTGTCCACTGAAATCGCTCTGCCAGATCGGTTGTTTGAACTTCGACGAACCTAGTCCTGTCCTAAGAATTTAGTTATGTTATGTTATTACTTCTGCGAGGGTGAAACTTGCACTGTCATTACTTTTTGTGGCGATTTACGTTTTGCTTTCATTTCTAAATCGCGTAGGTACCTGAATCTCATGGTGACACCATTTTCTGGTTAATTTAACCCATCATTTACTCGTGTGTTTCTATTTTATGAAGTGAACATGCAAAACAAAAACTACTCAGTGATGTTAATATCCGAACCAATGTTTCTGTTGCGGGCTCGGCATGATTGGTTGTGGGATTTTGCATTGTCATCGGGCACAATACTAATCGCCAGTGGACTGCACTGACATGACTGTTTCACAGACCTGTTTAGTTCTTGAGTACAGTTCTTTCGAGTAATGAACTGGAAATCTTTCTTGCTTCTACTCATGAAACGGGGAAAAAAACGTTATCTATGTTCCATCTCATAACCTCAGGAAATGCCACAATATTGGATGGTGGAATAAGTGCCTTTGAAGCACAGGCTATCTGGACTACACTTCTTCCCACCCTGGCTATCAGGACTACACTTCTTCCCACCCTGCTTCCTGTAAGGACTCCATCCCCTACTCCCAATTCCTCCGTCTACACCGCATCTGCACCCAGGATGAGGTGTTCCACACCAGGGCATCGGAGATGTCCTCATTCTTCAGGAAACGGTGGTTCCCCTCTTGTACTATACATGAGGCTCTCACCAGGGTCTCTTCTATGCCCCGTAACTCTGCTCTCACTCCCCATCCCCCCCACTCCTAACAAGGGCAGAGTCTCCCTTGTATTCGCCTTCCACCCTATCAGCCATCACATATAACAAATAATCCTCCAACATTTTCGCCACCTCCAACGGAATCCCACCACTGGCCACATCTTCCCATCTCCTCCCCTGTCTGCTTTCCGCAGAGACCGTTCCCTCCGTAACTCCCTGGTCGATTCGTTCCTTCCCACCCAAACCACCCCTTCTCTTGGAACTTCCCCTTGCAACTGCAGGAAATGCTACACTTGTCGCTTTACCTCCCCCCCTTAACTCCATTCAAGGACCCAAACAGTCTTT
The DNA here is from genome assembly GCF_028641065.1 of Leucoraja erinaceus. NCBI lineage: Eukaryota > Metazoa > Chordata > Chondrichthyes > Rajiformes > Rajidae > Leucoraja > Leucoraja erinaceus. Next base: position 15,400,202 of record NC_073405.1, read on the forward strand.
CCAGGTGTGGCAGAGGATCACCTGCACCTCCTCCAACCTCATCTATTGCATCCGCTGCTCTAGGTGTCAGCTGCTCTACATCGGCGGGACCAAGCGTAGGCTTGGCGATCGCTTCACCCAACACCTCCACTCAGTTTGCAATAACCAACCTGATCTCCCGGTGGCTCAGCACTTCAACTACCCCTCCCATTTCAAATCTGACCTTTCTGTCCTGGGCCTCCTCCATGGCCAGAGTGAGGCCCACTGTAAAGAGTGAGGCCCACCGTTGGAGGAGCAGCACCTCATATTTCGCTTGGGCAGTTTACACCCCAGCGGTATGAACATTGACTTTTCTAATCTCAGGTAGTCCCTGCTTTCTCCTCCCCTTCTCAGCTCTCCCTCAGCCCACTGTCTCCACCTCTTCCTTTCTTCTTCCCGCCCCACCCTCACAGAAGGGTCTCAACCCGAAACGTTGCCTATTTCCTTCGCTCCATGGATGCCTCACCCACTGAGTTTCTCCAGCATTTTTGTCTATCTTTAAAGCACAGGCAATCATTTGTGGGCAACAGTTAGATGATTTCCCAATCACACTGCCTATTAAAATGACTTTAATTTTGTTGAGTCAAACCATTTGAAGAATCTTAATCTATTCATCTACAGTCTTCCCCTTTCACACCCTCTTAATAACTCCTGCATTAGTGCCTCCTATAGTGCAGTAGTGACAAGGCTTAAGAAGGAACTTATGCTTATGCTTAAGAAGGAACTGCAGATGCTGGAAAATCGAAGGTAGACAAAAATGCTGGAGAAACTCAGCGGGTAAGGCAGCATCTATGGAGCGAAGGAAATAGGCAACGTTTCAAGTCGAAACCCTTCTTCAGACAGCAGAAGGCTCTCGACCCGAAAAGTTGCCTATTTCCTTTGCTGCCTCACCCGCTGAGTTTCTCCAGGCTTTATATGTGATAGGTTGTAAAGCCTCTTATAATATCCTGAGGTCTGAAAAACACAACAAGATAAACAGTAGAACATTCCAAGGTGGAGACACAAGGAACAGCAGATGCCGGAAACTAAACACGGAGTGGTGCAGTAACTCAGATTCCAATGTATTTGATAATGTCCAAGGGGCATTATCAAAAATAACTTGATTTGCAGCTCCAATCAGTAAAGCCATTGTAGGTCTTTGACCATTATCGACTCTTGCATTTACTGTATTCACACTTCCATGTTGTTTGCCATATGCTTTCAATCCCTGTGGTTCCAAAATCAATAGAAAATAGGTTAAAGAAATGTTAAAAAGGGAGATAGAGGCTTAGAGGGGAATTTCAGAAATTATGACCCAGTCTGCTGAATGGCCAATTATTGACCCAATCAGTGGTGACCAATTATTTCTGAGCAGAAGTGAAAATTGATTGACTGTAGGAATTCCTGAGGTTTGCTGATTTAAAAAAAATAATAATGTGGGAGGATTTTGAGTTGAGGATGATATCTTAAAATAAGGCCGATGATGTAGGATCCAGCGTAAGTTGGGGCCACAACTGTAATTGGAGAATAGGACCTAATATGAGGATCACAATTTTTGGTGAATACAAATATATGAAAGATGGAAAAATAGGTGTCTGGTCAATATAGTACTGTAGTAAGTAAGTGTAGAGGTAACAAAGGCACAGATGAGGCAGTGGTGCAGCTGGTTTAATAGGGTTGAGGTAGAAAATGGTCATATTGATACTGTTGGTGTTTGACCAGAAACTAATCTTGGGTCAGTAGCAGTTTGCAAAATGTCTGGTTTAACCTCAGGAATAGGTTGACTTAGGAATGGAATTTCTAGTGGACTTTAATACAGTGGATTCTGGTTATCCCAACATTTAGTTGTAGAAATATTTTGTTCTTGTAGTAGTACTGGTACTTTATTTAGGGACAGCATGGATATCTATTAGAGAATGATGAAATAAATTTGAGTATCAAAATTGTAGGTGAATCTGATTTTATTGAATGATATCTACAAGGGATGAATAGTTTTAAATTTAATTTTAGTTTTGGTAGTTGAGGAATAGGCTGGGTGTAGATCTTATGAGGGTGCCAGAGGAAACGCCTCCGGTGTAGGTTGAGAAATTTCTAGTTACAACTTAATTGCAGGATTGCACCCAAGCTGGAAGCGACACATCGTGGAAAAGTGCTTTCCAAAATCTATAATCTTCCAATACTTGGCCTTTCATTTTCTTAGTAAGCTTATTGGAGGAAGATGTTTCTCCTTTAAACAATGGGGTGTTATTTAATTAGTTTCTGATTATAGGAATAATTATTTTACAAAGTAGAAGTGCAATATAATATGTACTTGTGCTTGGACTGAAATGAAACATTTCAAAATTGCTTACTATGATTTTTTTTTTGTACAGAAAAAAAAGTTATTTTTACACTATGGAAATAGGTGTAAGGAGAGAGGTTTCGTTAAGAGAGATTTTAAGAAGTAGAAAGAGGCATAAAATTCCAGAGCTTGTGGCTAAAGGTTAAAAATTAATCTTCTAAGTAGGAAACCCTTTCCTGCGATTACTGCCTATGCAATTTTCATTACTTGCAGAAATAAAATGTCCCATAAATCTATTTGAAGAACAGTTTCTCTCCAGTAACCGGAACAATAGATATTTCTCAATTCGGAAGTAAAAGGTGACTTTTTGGTCATTATCTCATTACTATTTACTGGACTATGCTGAATGAAAAATACTGCCACGTTTTTGCATTCCAACAGTGACAGTTCTTTAAACCACTTTGCGGTGTCCTGAGATTTTATATGGTGCTGAATCAACACCTGGTGAATTAATTAGATAATTGATGATTTACCCCTTGTTATATCTAATTTCAGATGCCTGGGAGAGCCGATGGATTGAATCCAAACATAAATCGGACTACGGTAAATTCAAATTGACAGCTGGAAAATTTTATGGGGATTCAGAAGAAAATAAAGGTGAGTTATCGTAAAACCATATGACGGAAACGGAATTGGCCATATCAAGCCCTTCTTGCCGGCACTATAATTCTGTAAAATCTATTGAACTGTTCATGGTTTAAGTTTCCCTTTATTTCCTTCTCTCCAGAACTCTTCTTTCCTGGCAGAATGAAAGTCTGCCTGCCTTGGCCTTGACTATTCTGAATCTATGTCCTGGATTTCTAGATTTCCTCTGGGGGGGGGAAACATCCTCTTGGCAGCCACTTTTATAAGCCCCTTCAGGACCTTGCGTTTCACTCCTCATTCTTTTAAATTGCAATGAATATAGGTTCAATCTTGCCTTATAAGCCAACACCACTAACATAGTAATCAATTTCAGGAATTTTCTATAGTTCTGTAACAAGACTCTCCTACTTTTAAAATTATTTCTCTTTGTAATGGAGGCCAGCATTCCACTTGCCTTTCTAATTGTTGTACATACTTGTTAAAAGGTTCAAGGTTACAAGACGCTCAGATCCCTCGTTATCACAGCGTTCTGTAGTTTCTCCCTATTTAAACAATTACCTACCTATCTACCAAGTGGACAACATCCAGTTTTATCTAGTATACACCATCCTTCAAATTTTTGCTCAAACACAGAGTCAATCTATATCTCTTTGTGTACACTGCATTCTCCTCATTTGGTTTTCTGTGGTGTCATAAGTAAATGTGACTCCAATGTGCTTGTTTGCAGCATCTTATCCATTAACATGTAAATTTCGTAGTGCCAGACTTTTTTGTGGCACCGAAAAGTTGCAGTTTTCCAATCTGAAATATTATTTGGCCTGTTTTCCGAGGCAATCTTGCACCCATGTAATGTACAGGTGCACAACCTTTTATCCGAAAGCCTTGGGACCAGACACCTTTCGTAATTCAGAATTTGTCGGTCTTCGGAATGGAAATTTTTTTGCGTAGATTTTAATGGCTGGCTCAGTGGTAGAGTGCTCGGCTCATATCCGCAAGGTCGCGAGTTTGCGCCTTGATCCCGGCAGAAGAAGTTGGAGCGGGGCTGGGCTGGGCTGGGCTGCTGCTGGCTGTGGGTCTCTCGGTTCTCCGTGCTTGCGGTGGGCCTGGTGGTCGACGTCCAATTGGTCCTGACATCTCCGGTGACTGCACAGACCTGCAGCCATCGCTGTCGTGAAGACAGTACAAAGCCCCCACGCCGGTGCAATGAGCGGGGAGCTGGGGAGGGAAGGGGTCACACACATGGCCGGGAAGCAGAGGGGTGTAGGTGGGGTGAAACTGAAGGGAGCGTCACCTCTGCGGGCCGCCCTCGGTGAACGTTTTCAAGGACCTTTCTTCAAGGACCGAAAAAATGTCGCTATTCGGAGGTTTTCGTTATTTGGATCGTCGGATAAAAGGTTGTGCACCTGTAGTACCTCCAATATCATGAAGTCTTACTTTGTGCAGTAATGTATCAGATGGGAACCAACCTCATCTCTTCTCCCCCCCCCCCCCCCCCCCCCCCCCCCAATCTTCACCTCGATCTCTGCAACAAACCTCATGCTACTGGTGGGTGGGATATGTACTTGGCCTTCACCTGATGTAGTTCTGTCCATGTGTTGCTTACATTCTTGCATTATCTTGATAAATTTTGAGATTAAGTTGACATTGTTTAAAAGCTGATGACACCGAGATCGCTTGATTCCTTATTCATAGGGCCAGACTACCTACCAAACCGCTACACATGAATATGCATGTAACCTCCCTTAACTTGTAAAATATCAGGAGGAAATTCACAGAGGCCACTTTTTCGCAAAGTTTCTCAGAATCAGCCTTTGTGTGATTGATCACAAACTGTCATTAGGTTGTAGTGTGCACTGATATCATTCCACATCATAATTTCTGTCATTTTTCATTGGTGCGTTCATGTCATTTTATTCCTGAATTGTGTTTCTGATGTTTTAGAATTGTCTATGAACTTAAATTCATTTTGTTTCAATTCCTTGCAGGTATTCAGACCAGTCAAGATGCTAAATTTTATGCTAGGTCTGCAAAATTTCAACCATTTAGCAATGAGGGGAAAACCCTTATCTTACAGTTCACGGTGAAACACGAGCAGAAGATTGACTGCGGTGGAGGTTACATTAAGCTTTTTCCAGCAGATGTGGATCAGGAAGCCATTCATGGAGAAACTGAATACTATGTCATGTTTGGTGAGTTCACTGAGCCTATTGGCAAAGACGAAACATTTAGTGGAGATGAAAACAGAAAATATTGGATAGGCAGGATCTGGAAATAAAGGGAGGGGGGGAGGGAGGGATTGCAGAGTGATGATCTTTGCTTTCTCTCATTGAACAGTTCCTGACCCGAGTGTCATCAGCATTTGTAGTGTTTTACTTTTGTGACGAAGTAAGTTAACTATAAACTGATTGTATCATAATCAAATAGATTAGAATGAAAAGCTGTCAATAAATCATGCTTGAGTTGGGTGACTGGCCAGAAATGTGTTGGGTGACTGGCCAGCTAAGCTCTCCCATAAAGCCTTAATCATCTGTCTTAGTTTGATATATCCCCACAAAATCCAGGAGATACCCAATCACTTGCATTGCATCCAGGAAACGCCTACAAGCTCCTTTTACCTGCACTTTCTGTTGGAGAACTGTAGACCCACAGTGCATTGCTGTCCAATGGACAATGTGGGTACAGCACTCTTTGTGCCACACCGTACAGTATATTGAAGGCACGGCATTCTTTGGGCAACCTGAACATTTCAAAAGCACTTGGAATCTAATAAACTACTTTCGTAATTACTAGTGCATGAGCATATTTATAGACAGTAAGTTTTCATAAACAACAGATGTTCTAATAAATGTAAATGAAGCATGTTCAAATCTTTTTTAAGCAATAGTGAAATTGAACCTGAATTTGTCTATTTACGTGGTGTCCTAGGTCCTGATATCTGTGGATATATAACAAAGAAAGTACATGTAATTTTGAACTACAAGAGCAAAAATCATCTCATCAAGAAGGAGATTACATGCAAGGTGAGTAATTAAATTTGTTATGTTCTATCATTTTACCATAACAGTGCATTTTACAGTCATTTGAGAGAAACTGACTATAAAAGGATTACAAATGTTAACCCAATGCTTGATCAAGGAAGCAAATGTTATGAACGAGGATGGAATTCTGAGATGGTACTTTGGATCTTGATGTGTCTGAAAATTAAAGTGGTGAAATGTACAAGAAGGTAGAGATCATATGGAATATTTACAAGTGTATAGAATTAGAGAGATGCAGCCCCGAAATTAGCCCTTCAACCCACCTAGTTTGTGCCAAACATCAATGCCAATTTCACTAATCCTTCATTAATTCCATTTTATATTCTGCCCAGCTCCCTCGAGTTTCTACCACTCACCTACACACTTGGTGGTCAATTAATCCAGTAGCCTGCATGGCATTAGGATGTGGGAGGGAGCAGGAGCACCCAGGGGAAGTCTACATGGTCATGGAGAGAATGTACAAACTTCACACAGACAACATTAGAGGTCATGATTGAACCTGGGACTCTGGCGTTGGCAGTGGCTCTACTTGCTCCATCACTGTGCTGCTCCTAATACCATTAAGTGTTAGAGAAAGCTTTATGTCACAATTTTTATATTTTAGAAATTTAACTTAAATGATTATTGAAAGGATAATGCAGGTTTTAACAAACCACCAGAATTAGTTCTTTAAAGACTTTTAAATATGTGTCAAACAATTCTGGTCTGTGTTCGGTATTTGTTAGTAGAAGGGTGGGGGTCACTAGCAGACATGTAAAGCTTTTATTCTGAGGTTTGGGGTGTGCAAATTCTCTTTACATTTTCATTAGGTAGTGGTCAGCCTCACAGCAATTTTAATGAAGTATGGGAATTGGCCTGTGTATCTGGTTAAAGAACCTTATGTGATCCAGAAAACCCACAAGTGAGAAATATTAAAAGGAAGTTACATGAATGGGGATGAATCCCAGTTTAATTTCCAATTTAGATTGAACAGACAGAGGCCAGTTGAAGGACAAATGACACAAGGGTGCTATATCACAAACTGTGTTCATTAGAGAACATAATATTTTCTCATCTGCTGCCGTCTGTCAGTGACAATTTTGCCCATATTTTTTACGGTATTCTACCTAGTTCTTAACTAGACAGATCTGGCTGCGACTTGACAGATCCTTCTATAAAAGAAGAATGCAGGCATAAATTGGCACTCAGGCACTAAATTAGTATTGATCCAGAACTGGATTTTGGAAAGATTTGCTTGAGTCACCACGCAAACACTATTTATTGTTCTTGGCAGGACGATGAGTTAACCCACCTCTATACATTAATCCTCAAACCTGATCAGACGTATGAAGTTAAAATTGACAATGAAAAGGTGGAGTCAGGTACTTTAGAGGAAGACTGGGATTTCCTGCCAGCAAAGAAGATCAAAGATCCTGAAGCTAAGAAACCAGAGGACTGGGATGACAGAGAGACAATAGATGATGAAAATGATAAAAAGCCAGAGGTAAGATCCGATAACTATTGTTCCTGTTCTGCAGGTGACAAATGTACAGCTTGCTAAGATCTTCCATTGAGCGTGGAGGTAGAAGGTCTGAGGGCATTGGTGTGCTTGTTTTCTGGCAGAATTTAAGTATGACTTAGCTGGTTACTGTAAAACTGCTTTACTTGGATATACTTTACATTATCCGGTCTCCTTAACTTTCTCTTGGAGGATTTACTGTAATATTATTTACAGTGGCGGCGCTGCCCTAGCAGCTGCGGCTCGCCTCCAGTCCGTTTGTCTTTTTTTTGTTTTCTTTTTGTCCCGTTATTACAGTTTATTTCAGTTTATTTTATTTGTGTACGTGTGGGGAGGGGGTGGGGTGGGAGAAACTTGTTTTAGTCTCTTGCGGAGCTGGCGGCCTCCAACTGGGACTGACCTCGAGGCTCCGGAGGCAGAGCCAGCCAGGACTTACCAACGCGAGGCTGGCCGACTTCGGGGCTGTGGTGGCGTTGCGGCGGCGACCCCGACTTCGGGGCTGTTGCGGCGGTGACCCGACTTCGGAGGCTCGGCCGCGGGCCCAGTGGACGACATCGTCGGGAGCTCTTAGGTCCCAGGATGGTGACCTGTTTTTTCTGGAGCTCCCGCAACAGCTTCGTCCGCTGGACTGGAGGGTGGCAGCTTCGACCTCTCCGAGCCTCGGAATTTGAACCGGCCCGTTCGCGGAGCTCGGATTCAGCTGCGGGACGTACCATCACCCGGCGGGGTCACAACATCGGAAGCCTGGATTGCCTCAACGCAGAGGGAGAACAAGGAGGAAGAGACAAGGACTTTAAGACTTTTGATTTCCATCACAGTGAGGTGGGCCTGGTGGACTCACTGTGGTGGATGTTAAATCTGTGTTTCTTGTGTGTTTTGTTATTTTTGTTCTATGTTATGACTGCAAGGAACAAAATTTTGTTCAGACTGAAAAGTCTGAATACTTGACTACTTGACTTGATAAGGGGAAGTTTAAAAAATCCCTGACCTAGTGACGAAGTGAAAAAGCAAGGTTTCTAGAGTTGCAAAAGGTATTTATAAGGAATGCCAGTTCAGAGGCTGTTATCTGATCAAAGCACCTCTCTTAATAAATGCAGGATTGGGATAAGCCAGAGAATATACCTGATCCGGAGGCTCAAAAGCCAGAAGACTGGGATGAGGAAATGGATGGTGAGTGGGAGCCTCCAATGATCCCCAACCAAGAATACAAGGTATGGCAGCTAAACCTTTTGATGAGTGTTATCATTATGTAAAATCTACAGCTCATAAACAGACCATACAACCCAGATGCGCTACTATGCTGTCTGTATTCCAGACAAATTTTATTTTGCATCCTTTAACTGTATCAACATATTATTTTATTATGTTTCCCTTAAGTACTTAGCTTTTCCTGAAATCCATTTATAGATTCCCTAAGCAATTCCATGTGATAACATGTCACACATACTACCATCTGGCATTGAATACAAAATCCAGGATATTTTGTTAACCTTCATTTACATTTGTCATGTCTGGCTGGCTGACTTACCCTGCATACCATACTTCAAGCAGGGTGCAAAAGCTTTGAGGCTTCACAATGGAGTTCCTAGAATGCTTCCAAGGAAAATAAGTTGCAGTTATGTGGATAGACTGACTATTTTACCTGGACGAGATTTTAAAAACTGATAAAAGGTGAAGGATTTAGAAAGCATAAATGAAAAGAAAGTTGTTAGGCTCAGAAACCAGGGGCACAAATTTAAAGTCTCAGGCAAGTGAATGAATGGCATGAGGAAAACATATTTGTTGAAACAAGTGATTGGTGTTTGAAATGCACTGCCTGATGAGGCATTGGATTCGATCTTATGCAACAAGTAATTGGATAAATACTTTAAAAATGAGGATGTAGCAGGAGAGTGTACAACTGAATTGGACTGGGTAGATGCAAGTGAAAATGTGCTGTCTAAGAGTAGTATTGTTCTGTTTCAGAAAACACATTTAAGACATTTTACCTGATTATCTTATTGCATTTATTGATGACTATATTTCTGGCTTTTCATTGTGGCCAACCATCTATGGGTCTATCCTATCAAACCATTCACAGTTTTAGACCCTAAAATTATAAGGGAAAGTTAAAAAAAAAAAATGCTGACCTAGTGATGAAGTGAGATAACCAAGTGAGAAAACCATCTAAAACAAACAAGCTCATATAAAACAAACTGCTGGAAGAGCTCAGCAGGTCAGGTAGTAATGGACAGATGACATTTCAAGTTGGGATCCTTTCTCAGTAATTTATGGGGTTTTTTTTCATCATGATTCCAGCATCTGCAGTCTCTTGCGTGTCCAGGTTATTCCTTTACTTTTCTAGAAGAAATAATCTGGTCCATTTCTACTGTATTATAAGGTCAAATCTGACATAATACTTGTTAGTCTTATGTCCATTCATTAGTGTCTTTATATACATTTTATAAATTTGGAGATGAGAATTATGTAGACACCCTCCACTTTGACCAGAAATCAAAGGCACCATCTCCTCTCCAAATCGTGTAAATAGAGTGGTGCAACTTATACTTTTTGTTCCTTTTTCTTTTACCTAAATGGTTTTATTGTTACTCCACAGTCATAGCACAGTGCCCTCCATAATGTTTGTGACAAAGACCCATCATTTATTTATTTGTCTCTATACTCCACAATTTGAGATTTGTAATAGAAAACATCACATGTGGTTAAAGTGCACATTGTCAGATTTTAATAAAGGTTATTTTTATACATTTTGGTTTCATCATGTAGAAATTACAGCTGTGTTTATACATTGTCCCCCCCATTTCAGGACACTTTTCTGTTTGGGACACATGGCTTCACAGATGTTTGTAATTGTTCAGGTGTGTTTAATTGGCTCCTTAATGCAGGTATAAGAGATCTCGCAGCTCCTAGTCTTTCCTCCAGTTTTTCTATCACCTTTGGAAACTTTTATTGCTGTTTATCGACATGAGGACCAAAGTTGTGCCAATGAAAGTCAAAGAAGCCATTATGAGACTGAGAAACAAGAATAAAACTGTTAGAGACATCAGCCAAACCTCAGGCTTACCAAAATCAACTGTTTGGAACATCATTAAGAAGAAATAAAGCACTGGTGAGCTTACTAATCGCAAAGGGACTGGCAGGCCAAGGAAGACATCCACAGCTGATGACAGTAGAATTATCTCTATAATAAAGAAAAATCCCAAAACACCTGTCCGACAGATCAAAAACACTCTTCAGGAGTCGGGTGTGGATTTGTCAATGGCCACCATCTGCAGAAGACTCCATGAACAGAAATACAGAGACTATACTGCAAGATGCAAACCACTGGTTAGCTGCAAAAATAGGATGGCCAGCTTACAGTTTTCCAAGAAGTACTTAAAAGAGCAACCTGTCGTAGGCCCCCCTCGGTCATGATGACCATGGGTGATGAATCCTAGTTGTTGGCTGCTTGTTCGAAACATCGGCTAGAGCAGCATCGCTTGTGGCTGAAGAGACCAATGCAGGAGTGACAGTCTCTGTGGCAGCGGTCACATTTGTGTGTGGTCTCTGGTTTGTTGAAGTTGCTGCGTTCCTTTCTGCCTGCCCAATTGTCTGGCGCCGTGTTCATCAGTTTCTCTTCCCCCGTTTTGATATGTTGGTTCCGGGTACCTCTCCACCTTGTGCGGTCAGCTGCAAGGCTCTCCCAGGACTCCACATTGATGTCGAGCACCTTCATATCTTTCTTGCAGACATCCTTGTAATGAAGCTGGTGGTGGCCAATGGTTCTCCTCTCAGATGACAGCTCCCCATAGAGAATATCTTTTGGAATACAGCCATCCTCCATGTGGTGGCAATGGCCCAGCCACCGCAGTCTGCGCTACCTGAGTAGAGTGTACATACTGGGAAGGCCAGTGCGAGACAGGAACTCGGCGTTGGACACTCTGTCTTGCCAGGATATGCCCAGGATACAGCGGATGCTTCTACGGTGGAAGGTGTTGCATCTTCTCTCCTGTCTGGCATATGTAGTCCATGTCTCACTGCCATACAGCAGTGTGCTGTTGACACAGGTGTTGTAGACTGCTATCTTAGTCTTCACTGTCAGCTTTGGGTTGGTCCACACTCGAGTTGTGAGGCAAACGAGAGTTGTAGCTGCCTTCCCGATCCTCTTGTCAATCTCTGTGTCCAAAGAGAGGTAGTCCGTGATGGTGGAGCCTAGGTACATGAACTGATGGACGGCATCGAGTTCGTAGTAGTTGATGGTGATTACAGGCGGTACCTTAGTATCCTGCCCCAGGACATTCGTCTTCGGTACTTAAAAGAGTAACCACAGTTCAGGAAAGAGGTCTTGTGGACAAATGAGACGAAGATTAGCTTATATCAGAGTGATGGCAAGAGCAAAGTATAGAGGAGAGATGGAACTGCCCAAGATCCAAAGCATACCACCTCATCAGTGAAACACTTTGGTGGGGGTGTTATGGCCTGGGAATGTATGGCTGATGAAGGTACTGGTTCACATATCTTCATTGATGATATAACTGCTGATGGTGGAATTCTGAAGTGTATAGATGCATCCTATCTGCTCAAGTTCAAACAAATGCCTCAAAATGCATTGGCCGGCGGTTCATTCTACAGCAAGACCATGATCCCAGACATACTGCAAAAGCAACAAAGGAGTTTTTCAAAGCTAATAAATGGTCAATTCTTGAGTGGCCAAGTCAATCACCCGATCTGAACCCAACTGAACATGCTGTTTATATTCTGAAGAGAAAAGTGAACGGGACTAACGATCACTAGCTGCAATACAGGCCTGGCAAAGCATCACCAGAGAAGGCACCCAGCAACTGATGATGTCCATGAATCGCAGACTTCAAGCAGTCATTGCACGCAAAGGATATGCAACAAAATACTAAACATGACTACTTTCATTTACATGACATTGCTGTATCAAAAACATTATGGTGCCCTGAAATGGGGGGGGGGGGGGGGGGGGGGGGGGGGGGGGGGGGGGGGACGAGTATGTATAAACACTGCTGTAATTTCTACATGGTGAAACCAAAATGTATAAAAATGGCCTTTATTAAAATGTGCACTTTAACCACATTGTGATTTTTTTTTTCTATTACAAATCTCAAATTATGGAGTACAGAGGTAAATAAATAAATGGTGAGTCTTTGTCCCAAACATTATCGAGGGCACTGTAAGTAACAGATGCCTTGGCATTTAAATTCAAGTAGTCACGCAATGAATACCGCAAACTTCTCTTTAACTGCATATTTAACTGTATGCTGCTCATTTTAGTAAGTTATGAATGAAATAAAGATTTCCACCATAGTGTGAGAATGCTAGTTTGTAGTGCTGTATAATTACAATTATAATTAACCCTTGTTTCCTGCTAAAGATATTCCATCATTCCACACTTTTCCCACGATTGTAAATGAAGTTCCTTCAGTTGAATCTAGAAATAAGCAGAATTCACTATTTTGACTTATTAAAGATGGTTGCTTTTCACAGCTACTAGGAGCAGAATAGCAACTGACCAAAACTGTTTAAAAACTGAATGCATTGAAAAGCCAGCTACTGCTTGTCATAACGTGTATTAATGTTCTACTTTAAACACTTTCAAACTTGCATATTGCATTAAAGAATGGCAGGTTGGTTGGTTGTTGCTATAATAATTTCATTGATTTATTATTGCCCTAGGGTGAATGGAAACCAGGACAATTAAAAAATCCCGACTTCAAAGGTGCCTGGGTTCATCCAGAGATCGACAACCCCGAATATGCTCCTGATGACAACATGTATAAATTTCAAAACATTGGTGTGATTGGCTTGGACTTGTGGCAGGTCGGTAATTGCGGGTGTTGCTAACTAATTCAGGAAAGAATGTAACAATTGGCATCCTTCTTTACCTAATCTAGTTTGAATGTGAAGTGCTGATAACCTAATCTCAATAGGTGTCTTGGAGTCGTCCTCATTACCATGAAGGGGAGAGATTAATTTACTTTGAGTAAACTGCACATTTGTTTAATTTAATGCAGCAGTCAGGATTCTGTTGCTATCTGATAGGGGGAAAAAAAGTCATCAGATTCAGTATGCTTGATGGCTCTGGTTAACTATGATGCAAACAGACCGATTAGTTCCAACTCTGTCTAATGCTACAAAAAGGGCAGGATGAAAATTGGGTAGCAGGTTAAGCTACCCAATAGCTCCTTCAACCTGCTCTTTCATTGAATAAAAGCATGACCAAAGCTTAGCCTAAATAGCAGTATTGTGGATTGTGCAATATTAAACATTTATTGTTTTTTTTTTGGTCTGGTCCTACAGTGTTTAATGTGGTTTTTTTTCCCCTCACATATTCGTTCTTTTGTTCCGAGCATATCACACCCCTCTGGCAACTCCATAGTTCTCCTTCTCTGTTTCTTCTGTTAAATTTGATTAGTGTGATATGTTCACTACTCGTTTGTAAAGCCTCTGGAAGTAAGGCTCAGGTCATGGGACCACTGTGAGGGGGGAGGGGAAGAACAATGAAGGACCCGGGGTGGGGGAAACTGCCGTGAGGGAGGTAGGGGGAGAACAATGGACAATAAGGGGGGGACCTGGGGTGGGGGGGGGGGCTGGGGGGGGGGGGGGGGGGGGGGGACAAAAGGGGGAGCCGGCATGTTTGGTAACTTTGTCAGCCCCGTAGGTGGCTGCTATTTGTATACATTGTGTACGCAAGCAAAGAATCTCTGTGCCTAGTCACATGTGACAACAAAGTATTCCTATTCCTAATTCCACTGAATAAAATCTAACGGTCCTCGGAGAGACTTGATCATAATTGTTCAGTTGATCATAACTTTTCAAAGGTTAACAACTATATTTCAAAGTTAAAAGAACAATTGACATATGATGTGGAAAACAAATTTCACTTGTGTATTGAGTCTAGTTATAGTTTTTAGAGATATGCCACACAAACAGGCCTTCAGCCCTCTGAGTCCATGCCGACTTTCGATCACTCTTCAACACTAGTTGTATTTTATCCCACTGTCTACACATGGAGAGCAATTTTAGAGCCAATTAACCTACAAGCCCGCATGTCTTTGGAATGTGGAAAGAAACCGGAGTAGCTGGATGAAACCCATGCTGTCACAGGGAGAATGTGTAGTCACCACCGCGGCTCTTCCAACTGCACCACTGTGCTGCCCTGAAGTTTTTCAGATTAAGTTTGGTCTGTTATTCCAAAGCTGACATTTTATTTTCAGAAAAGAAAGCCTCCCTCCCAAGTGCATTGAGGAGAGCACTTCCCTGTCGATTCTTTACCTTGGGCAGTCATCCTTGTCTCAGTATTGGCGCCTGCACAGTTGGATGGTTTTGGATGCACTCTATATAATGTACCGTGAGGGTCTGCACCGTGGTAGTATCTTTCAGATGTTGACATCTGCAGTAGTTCTGATAGACTAGAATATTAAAAGTAGAATCTTCTGTCTATTCCCAGCACCTTTTTATAATCGTCACTATATATTATGATAATGCTGAATTTTGGATTGTCTGGCTTATGATGTGCCTCCTTGAAAACTGGCCAAGTACCAACTTTGAAATCTGCAATACAAAATGAAATTGAAGTGCATGAAGATTGGCATACAGCAAGTTCATGCTCACAACTGCAGCCAATGATTTTACTCCATTCGTTTTTTTTTATATAGGTAAAATCAGGAACGATTTTCGATAACTTTCTGATTACTGATGATGAAAAGTATGCAGAAGAGTTTGGCAATGAGACCTGGCAAAAGACCAAGGTGAGGTATCTGTTGGTTGAAGTTGGAATGAGTAAAGTTCACACAATCAGTTAATTAATTTTATTGACACGTTGGTTCTGTGGCACATTTTGTCATAAAATTTATTCCCTGGCCACATACAACTCCATTGATATTGCTTTATATCCCGGCCCCATACAACTGTGAACTCCATTGGTATGGCTTTATTATTGACACATACTGAGATGGCACAGAAAAGAATGTTATTATATAACACGTACAATCAAACCATACACGTGCAAGATAGTGCAAAGAGAAAAATACCAGGATACAGAGTATAGTGTTACTGTGTTTAAGTGTTACATTTACAGAGAAAGTACAAATTAAAAGTAAGATCCAAAATGAGGCATGTTGGGAGATCGGCACTATTCCTTTAGCCAAGGGAAAATCGTTCAGCCAACTGAACAGCAGAAAAGAAGATGTTCCTGAATCTGGTTGTATATGCTTTCAAGCTTTGGTATCTTCTGCTGATGGGAGTGGGGAGAAGAGGGAATGACCAGGGTGTAAATGGTGCTCTGAGACTTTGCAAGTGTACTAATTTGATATTTGGAAATAATGATTAGATCTCGGTCGCCTTTTCTTAAGAGCCAACTGATGTCAATCATAACTAGAGTAATCAATTGTGGATATTTATTTAAGTAATGGGCTCTTTTATATTAAAAATAAAAAATAAAATAAAAAGGAGCAAAAGAAAGGTGTTAACGGTAGAAATCCCTGCCCCGTCTTATCGACGTTATCAGATTTTTTGTTGTTGTATAAATCGTATCTTCCCCTGGCAGTTTTTTTTTTGGACAATATTACAACATTTGCATCTTAATCACCTGGTCTGAATGATGGACAAACCCAGCACCAGATCAGAGTTAATTTCATGGTCTGCAACTATATAAAAGTGTTCCTGGAAGTCTTTGCCACTAACCACAGTCTAGATGGAGTGATACCAGGTTAAAAGAGGAAATGTCCTGCTGATTACCACCTGGCTTCTGTCAGTTGCTGAATCAGTTATCCTTCATTTGAACAATACTTAGAACAAACACTGGAAGTAGTCGGGGCAGAGAATTTAATTCTGACAGGGAATAAAATGTAATTTACTAAAATGGACAGCACCGCCACTGCCTGATTCAGCTGGGTCTTCACTTGCTTTGTGGCAAATGGTCAGGATTATTTAGAGTTGTATCTGATGAGTGAGAGGTTTCACAACATCACAAATGAATTACTGTCAAATCTGTATAGTATCTTGTTGAAATAAAATAGCTTAATCTGCTAACTTTCCAGAGGTTTTTGCAGGTTTTACTCAATGAACTGAGATACTCACTTTAATTGGGTAATTTTTATCTGTTCATGACGAAAATGTGTGTTTTGTTCAAGTGTTAACTGAATTTAGATCTGGCTTTGAGTACAGTGTCATTCAAGCTTCTTGATGGTTTCATTTAGGACTCTGAGGAGAAAATGAAGAAAAGCCAGGATGAAGAAGAAATGAAACGCCATGCTGAGGAGGAGAAAAAGAATGATGGTGAGGAAGAGGAGGATAAAGAAAGCAAAGATGAGGAGGTAGAAGAAGAAGAAGAAGAAGAAGAAGAAGTAGAAGAAGAAGAACAAGACAATGAATCAGAAGATAAAACTCTGAAAAAAGATGAATTGTGAGATCAACGTACATCCAGACCTCCCTAGTCATCACTTTTTTTCCCCCCTACAATTTAACCTTTTCAACAGTGCATTCCCATACAAAATTTCAAACTGAAATGTTTCCTGCAGTTTAAAAGCTTCTTTGTTACATTCTTGAAACTACCAGCCATTATACTACAGAATTGTCTTGTCTTAGAACAACTTCAACACAATATAATTGTGTTGTTGGTGCCCTGGGAGATTCCAAATAGAAAACTGAGCCCTCTGTTTGAGAATCACAACTACTTTTTATGCCATCGTATTTAATGAAACCTTGAATTGGTTACAGTTTAACCTGCTGATATACATGGTCTAAACATGTGCAACTGTGGCTGCGATTTGGCTTGGTGGGTGTTCCTTATTATTTCCCAAGCATTCCCCATCCTCCTCCTTTGACCCTGTCCATCCATCATTTAAAATAAAACATCCCAGCATCTAAGGTTTCATTTGGTTGGGGAAAACCAAACTTTTCATCCTGTAGCCATCAAAATTGCAGACCAGAAGAATCTCCACAGCAGATAGTTTGTGTTGCTACTATGGGTGGGGAGAATGTTCTGCAACATTTAAAACATTATTTTTTCCAGTGCTGCTGCATGTCTTGTCAGACATGGTGAATGTATCACCTTGAATTAAACAGTCTGTGCTTGACCCAATAGATTGGAACATTAATGCTGTCTCGCTTCCAAAGACCAAGGGTGAAACAGTGACCTTTTTTTTTAAATAAGGTGTGACTAACCAATATTGTCAATGACATTATGTGGTGTGTAAAAAATGACCTTTTAATCAAAAAGTTTAGTTGTACGTAAAGGATACTGGAAACCAAAATCAAGAAGAGATTTTTATTGGATTGATTCAGAAAATCAGGAGTATGTTTCATTTTAATGAGAACTGATGAATAAATAAACCATCACATCTGAACTGCATTTAACATCAGTGCCTGATGATACATCCTACTGTCAAAATATTGTCAGGACTTGGTGTAAATAATTGCAATCTGAGGTCCCCTCTTTATTTAGTTGAGGCCTTTTAATTTGGTACATTTTTATATTGAAAAATGAAGTTTGTCTTTAAATGATTTTGTAGAATCTGAATGTATTTCCAGAGAGACAGTTCATTTTAATAAACCTGTACAAAAATGGGCAATAGAATTATGGTGGATTCTGTTCTCCCTGCAGTGGTACGTGGGCTTCAGTACAGCACAGATTACTTAACATTCACCAAAAAGGAATAAACTAGAAATCTGATATGATAACAAGGGTGAAAATTCTCAGCAAATTGGGCAGCACTTTTTAGGCAAGGAGCAGAATTAATATCAAAGTCAAAGTAGCCTTTATTGTCATTCAGACCTTATGGTCTCAACAAAATGTTGTTGCCTTGCAGTCCTACATATAGTAAAAATGACAAAAACACACAATAAACACAAATTAACATCTACCACAGTGAGTTCACCAGGTACCTCCTCACTGTGGTGGACTGTCTTAAATATTTGTCTCATCCCTTCTTATTCTCCCTCTGTATTGTAGGTTTTTTGCTTAGGATTCTAGCATCTGTAGTTTATGTCTACAAATAGTGGCCTATCTTTCTCAAAATATCATAATTGCCATGGTACAATGTTCATCTTTCCTTAACTAAAAGAAAGGAGCACTTGCCTCCCTAAATGTTTATAACTAACAATATTCTTCTGTATCAAAAATATGAAATAGCAGAAATCCATGAATAAAGAGACAAAATGAGGGAAACTCAGCAGACCAGGTAGCATCTGTGGAGTGAGAAACAATTAACGTTCCAAGTCTGGGACCCTCTGTAAGAACTGGAAAAGAGAGAAAACAAGTTAGTTTTAAGTTGCAGGAGGGTGGGAGAGTGATAGATAAGTCAAGGGGATTATCTCTAAAAGGAAAATACTTGCAATGTGGGGAATCATCTGTGGAGAAAAATAAAGTCAACATTTTGGTTGATAACTATTCATTGAAACTTGAATCTATTTTAGTGTAGTCATCATTGCAACACAGGAAACATTGCAATATACAGACCCCAATTATATAAAGAAATATGTTTTTTTTTTTTAAACTCAAATATGCAGATATGGTCTTGTTTTATGTTTGATCTCTCAAACAATGCTTTCAACTGCTTAAGTATTACATTGGAGTCAACTTTGATATTGTGCTCAAGTTGCTTGAATTCAGATGGTATTCATTTAGCAGAACTGATATTTTAATAGATTCTGGGGAAACAAAGTGTGGAATGCACACAAATAGGAAGATCCATTGTGATTTTTACAGAGTGGAAATGGGAAATGTAGCATTTTCGATATATGTTTTGGAAAAGATGATGTGTTGTCTCTCAGGATGCTGGAGGCTGTATGAAAGTTAGCAGTGTTGGGAGAAAATGAAAATAACAGATAATGGAAGAGGAAGCTGAATTTAGCAATTCATAAAAGCTGAGCAATCATCATGATTTAATACCACACACATCCAAAGCACTGTATACGTGAAGATCAATGGTGGTAGCTCAAATTTCCAAGCTATTTTATGAGGCAATAAGTAAAACATATATTTAATGCTGCACACTTCTCTTTGATTTTGATTTTTGTTACATCTTTATCCAAAGGATTTCAAATTATTACATTGTTGTCGGAGCTGCAGGAATTAACAGAATGAGTGAGGCCATGGAAGGGAAATTAAAACATGGATATAATTTTTAAATCAAATGTGTTTCTTAGCTAGAAGCTAATGTGGGTTAAGGGTGAATGGGTCTCCGTGTGAATTAGAGCAGATACTTCCAGGTAATTAATGTTGGAACAAGGAGTCTGGCCGGGAATACATTAGAACTGCCAATTCTAAAGTATTCTAACATAAAGCGGTGAGGGGGAGGGAATTGTAATTGTTTCAGGTTGAGAACCCTGCATTCTCCACAGATGCTGCTTGACCCCCATTCAACAGTTTGTGTTTTGCAGCCTAGTTCAGCCACAGACGGCTGATAGTTATATTTTCTAGAAAAGCAGTTTATGAGATATAATCAAATATGTTTTGGACTTCCTGATGAATATTTTTCCTCACCCTAGTGTTACCTCAATAATATCAAAAACAATCTGCACATCAGAAACATATGGCAGCACGTCTTTGGGACCACATGATTCTCTGACCACAACTGGATAGAAAGTGATTGTTCAGGCAACACCCCTCCCAGTTCTAAGTCAGTGGAAAATAATTTGAGGAGGATTTGTGATGTCAAAGGTTACAAAAGGTCAAGAAGGGGGCAGTATAACATTTAATACCGAATTACACTTTTTGGCTTAGCTGAGCCGTTTCTGTATTGTGGCAGAGGTGGAGGTCTAATTTGAACCCAGACATGGAGAACAGTGGGAAATGGTAGATTCAGAAGGCAACATATTCAGGAAGAAAAACTCAAGATTGGAAATAGGACACTAGTTTACAAAGTTGGATTAGGTCAAGGATTGTTTAATTGAGAAGAGATGTAATGACATTTATGGACCATGGTGAGGCAACAAACTACCAATTATATCAGCCATCAAAATAATTAGAAAGAGAATGGAACCACAAGAAACTGCAGATGTTGATTTATACCCAAAATAGATACAAAATGTTGGAGTAATGCATCGGGTCAGGCAGCATCCCTGGAGAAAATGGATAGGTGATGTTTTGAGTCGGGTCCATTCTTCAGGCTTTCCAATTAGAAAGATAAGTTGTCTGGTGTGCATTTTAACAAAAATATGAATAAAACACCAATCAACAAACTAAATGCAATTTTACTTTTCTTAAAGTAAAAGCAGTAGGGTGCGGACGAGCTTAAGGTACAGAAGGAGCCATCTGGTCAATGCTGGTTATCAGTGGAGTATCTTGATAGTCACATTATCTTTTATTTAATGCTTGTAACCCCACCCATATGTCAATCGACTACTCTAAGGTTATTTTAGTAGTTGCCTCCAAAAATAAGAAATTTACAGCTGCCCAGTGTAGATCAGTCACTATTCCTAGTCCATGTCGGGTGTTCGTACAGACCGTTCCTGTAGTATGTTATCTGGCGCATGTGTGCCACCCAGGAGAGGTTCTGATGGGGAGCACCGAGGTGGAATGCAGGGGCTTTGTCAGTAGTATGTATGCCTCGTGGCCATTAAACTTTTTATATGAAATTAAACAACTTGTCATTATTTCCACAACTTCATACATGGTGTCAGAAGTTTTATTCCGGATCTTCATCTGCTTGAGCTTTGAGTTTTTCTCTCTCTATTTCTCAACTAGAGAGATCGAAAAGTTTGTCTGCTAATCGAACATGGTAGGTAGTCATGCAGCAAAAAGAAAAATGTCCAGCTTTTGGTCAACAATGCTTTGCCTGTAAAAAAACCTAATCATTTCAAGAGATGCTGCAAGTCCACACAACAAATTCACAGCAGGCAGAGACCTAAGCAGCCTGTTCACCAGCTGGAATCAGATCAAACTGACAGCAGTCTAAGGAACCTGTCTGTGTTGATGTAATACTGCAAATGGATTATTTTGATGCACAGAGAGTAAAAAATGACAAAACTTGGTCACGGTGCAGGTTAATAACAGTTCAGTTGAAATGAAAGTAGACATTGGTGGTAAGTTTAATGTGATGCCGAAAAAGTAATTTATGCATCTACAGGATAGCGAACAATTAAAAGCATGCAGTAAAGCCATTACCCTAATTGCATATGGTGGCATAAAATCATACCTGTTGGAATGGTAAAGTTGCAGTGCCACCTAGGACAGTTATACACACTACCATTTTATATCGTTAAAGAGGGTGCTGTGTCACTGCTAGGGCTAGTGCATGCAAGCAAATGGGGCTGGTCTTGTTCAGCAAGGATGTTCACCAGTTGACCCCCGCTAAAGATGATCTATCACACCGATTTTTTTGCGGAATACAGCGGTCTCTTTACTGACGAGCTTGGAAAGCTACCAGTAACCTACTCGATGACACTTAGCTCGGATGTGAGACCTGTTGTTCATCCTGCACATCACATTCCTATGGCAATGCAGGACAGAGACAAAGCTGAACTAGACAGAATGCAGGCATTGGGTGTCATCACGCCTGTGACGGAGCCAACCGATTGCGTGTCATTAATGGTTGCCACCAACAAAAACAAACAAGAAATCGAATATGCATCAATCCAAGACACCTGAATGCTGCTCTGAAAAGGTCACACCACCCCATGCGCACGGTGGAAGAAGTGGTTGCACACATGGCAAACGCAATGACATTTTCTGTGTTAGATGCTTAAAATTCCTTCTGGCAGATTCCGCTTGACTATAAGCCTTCAATGCTAACCACTTTCAGCACTTCTTTTGGCCGCCACAGGTTCTTACGGATGCTGTTCGGACTCAACTCTGCCAGTGAGGTGTTCCATGGAACAGATTTTCGAAGGTTATCATTGACAACGACATCATCATTGCAGGTTAAGACGTTGAAGAACATGACTGAAGAAGGGTCTCGACCCGAAACGTCACCTATTCCTTCGCTCCATAGATGCTGCCTCACCCGCTGAGTTTCTCCAGCATTTTTGTCTACCTTTGAAGAACACAACGCTAACTTAAGAAAAGTGCTTAATCGTGCCAGAAAGGTGCACTTGAAGCTTAATCCACTCGTGCAAGTTCCAAGTGAACCAGGTCAGCAATGTTGGACACATTTTTACAAGCGAAGGCCTTAAAGCCGACGCATCCAAAACGATGGCAATCAGTGAGATAATGGCACCGGCAGATGTCCCCGCTCTGCAACGGTTTCTGGGGATGGTCAACTACCTTGGAAAATGTATTTCCAATTTCAGTCTGCTGTTGGCTCACCTGTGCTAACTCGCACAGACACTGCTTGGACGAGGCACGAGCAGCAAACGGCATATGTCTTCCCCACCTGTTCATCTTACTATATCAATAAGCCAGTCGCACTTACCTGTGATGCTGCACAGTATGGCCTTGGTGCAGCATGTTTGCAGGAAGTAAAGCTTGTTGCGTATGCTTCACGGACAATGACGGACACTGAAACTAGATAAGCTCAAAATGAAAAAGAGCTGTTGGTGGTGTTTTTTGCGTGTATCTATGGCAAGCCAGTGACCATAGAAACGGACCACCAACCACTGGTCACTATACTGAAAGAGCCCATACATACGGCACCAGCAAGACTTCAAAGGATGATGTTAAGTACAGCATTACCCTCATTTCCAAATGTGGAAAACAAATGTACCTGGCGAACACTCTGTCTCGGGCTCCCAGGAGATCCACAGCCCAGCATGCAGCCGGGAAAGACAGTTTTGATGTCATGGTGGTCAATCACATTTCCTCTTCTCGCTTAGAGGAATTGGTGTTACACACAGCGGATGGCGTGACTTTGCAGACACTTACCACTATCATCAAACATGGATGGCCCAGCAAACAATGCATGCTTCCGCATGCTATTCGCCCTTATTTTCCTTTCAGAGATGAATTAACCATTGAAGATGGGGGTCATCATGAAAGGCCACAAAGCAGTTATCCCTGTCTCACTACAAAAGGAGTATGTTGGCATCATGCAGAGGGCATCCTGGGGCAGAAGCCACGGTAAGAAGAGCAAGGGGCATCGTTTTCTGGCCTGCAATGATGGATGATATCAACCTGGAGGTACACATGTCCGTGTGCAACAGTACAAAGTCACACCAGCAGAGGGTACCACTTCTGCTGCATCCAGTTCCAGAATTGCCTTGGTCCATGGTGGTAACAGACATCTTTGAATGGCATAATCAATGATACTTGGTGTTAGTAGACTCATATTCCGGCTGGTATGAGATTGACCTGCTTCGCACTACTACTTCAGCAGCTGTCAATTTAAAACTAAACAGGCACTTTTCAGTTCATGGAGCACCACATACTCTCATATCAGACAATGCTGGGCAGTTCACGCCAGTGCTTTAAAGACTTTGCCATACAGTGGGACTTAACTCATGTTACCAGCAGCCCTGAGTATCCACAATCTAATGGGTTAGCTGAACGAGCCGTCCGCAGCGCGAAACAAGTCATGGAGAAATCTTAGAGACCGATCGGATGTTTTCTTAAATCTCAATCTCAGTATTGTGCGACGTGACACAATGTTTGGATCTCCAGCACAAAGACTAATGTCAAGGCAAACACGTACTACCCTCCCAGTCTCGAGGAAACTGCTTGAACCTCACATGTGTAACATTCAGGCGGTTCACGCCCAACTTCTCAACAAAAGGCTGTCACAGAAACCGTGTTATGATCAATCAAGGCGAACATTTCAGCCTTTGATGGAAGGACAGGTTGTCCAGTTACAGACCCCACAAGGCTACAACCGAACGGGCATGGTAAAGGAGATATGCCAGGAGCCTAGATCTTATATTATTCACTCAGAAGGAAAGTTATACAGGAGGAATTGCAGACACATTTTGCCTGTCGACGAGCTTGCACCAACATAGCAAAGTCCATGTGATGTTGCCATTGATTACCCGGATACTGGAATGGGGTCAGAAAGCGAGAATGTTCTCACAAGGAATGGACAAGAAACAATGGACTTTGAGCGGTCTCAGGTTCAGGTGCCTGTGCCGGTGGTTAAATCACCTTTGAATGCCACTGAGGGGATTTACAGGACATGCTCAGGTCGTGTCAGCAAGCCAAATCCTAAATACAAAGACTGAATATTTTCTTTACGAAATTGATTAATTGGTATAAGCGTTGCTTTGCCGTAGTTATTAGATAGCACATCATTTTATATAAGCTTTGCTAGAATTATATGTTTGCTTTAATTCATGCAGCATGAGCTAAAGAAAGAGGATGTAGATCAGTCAGATTTGTAGTCCATGTCAGGTGTTCGTACAGACCGTTCCTGAAGTATGTTATTTGGCGCATGCGTGCCAACTAGGAGAGGTTCTGACGGGGAGCACCGAGGTGGAATGCAGGGGCTTTGTCAGTAGTATGTATGCCTCGTGGTCATGAAACTTTATATGAAGTTAAACAACTTGTAGTTATTTCCACAACTTCATACACCAAGTAACACACAAGCACGATTCTCTGATGTGGGCAGAAATACAGGGAGAAACCAATTAGATCACAGAATTTCTCACGCTTCCAGAACTCCTCCACGCTCTGAGTGACTCACCAATGAGAATAGTTTTCTGTCGGTGGGTTTCCCGTAAAGAACGAGCAATTTGATTTGGCTTAAGCCCATCGCACACTAATCATGGGCGGACATCCTGTCGGGGATGTTTTGAGAGGTGGAGGACAAACCCCCCCATGTTTTGTGTAACATGGTCCAGCAAAACCGAAACCTCCTAAGTCGAGTCACAGCCGCAATGCCACCACAGCCTCCGAAGTCCGCCAGCACTGTGATGGTAAGTCCACAGGCTCTGCGACCGGAGCCCTCAAGGTCGATTCCAGTTGGAGGCCGCCAGCTCCTAGAATCTAGAATCTCCCAGGACTAGCTGCAGTTCCCAGGTCGGCTTGCCTGTCCCGGGACTGGCTGTAGCACCCAGATTGCCTGCGTGCCCCGGGACTGGCTGCAGTTCCCAGGTCGCAAAAACTAATTAAAAAAAAACACGCATGTGCGTATTTTGGGTTATGTTGCAGACCCCTGTCCTAGATGTTAGGCCTCATTCGGCTCATCATTGGACTTTGGTGAATTTAGAAGTTCCACGGCTTCACAGACAGTGACTTTGCACAGTACGCATTTTGTTTATGATTACTTTGTTTATTTATCTGTGAAGTGAGCGTGTATTAACTTTATTTTCGGGAATTAAGTTTTAAATGGGCAGAAACAAACTAAAGAGGTATCAAGTTAGATTCCCAACTTCTAAGCTTAAGTTAAACGTTGTAGCTTGTCGTAACTTGTCGCGGGTGGACATAAGTTTACTTCAATTGTCGTAGGTTGTCTCCTGCGTGGTAGTAGGTTGTTGCCTGTGTGGTCGTAGGTGGACGTCCCAATTCGCGAGGAATTGTGTCGCCGGTCGACGTAGCTTGTGGTAGCTTGACGTCGACTAAGTGGTAGCATGTCGTAGACATTGTCGTGGAGTGGGTCCAGATTTCTCACTCTCAACTCTCACCCAATGTTGGCAGGTCTTAAGTAGTCATTGACACGAATAGTTCCATGACACGAATAGTAGTTAATGGCTGAATGCAGGAAAGGAGGTAAGGTTTGATCACAGCTGATCCAAAGGGCCCTCGCACCACCGGCTGCTGCTGACGTCACGCTGGAACCCCTCCCTTCCCGCTTCGGTGACGCCAGAGCGCCAGCCACTTGTGACGTCATGCCGGTATCTGCCGGCAGGCGGCCGCGAAAATACAACTAGAAAATGGCCGAGTGCTGGCTGTTTATCCAAAAGTTAAAGCTGCTCGTTTCGGCGGTTGAATGGGAGACTTTTGCTTAATTTTTCAACACGCCAAGGAAAGGTTTACAAACACCTCGTTACGGTCCCGCGCCAGGAAGACCGAGAGACTACATACTTATCCAAGCACTAACGGTCTCCGTCTCCAAGATGGCGGCGGTGTGTCGATCACGTGCTGTGTCCGGACCGCGGAGCGGCGAGTCACAGGTGACGTTGCGCTGAGAGCGCGTTGGACGCTGTGCGTGCTCGCTCCCCGCCGACGACGTGCGGCTCTCGTGGCGGCGGAGGTGCGCACACCGCGGCGCGAGGACACTTACCCCTCCTCTCTCGGTTCCAGCGTGATGACGCAGAATTTTGGGCGCGAGGACGCGTGGTGGCATCGGGAGCGCGCACGTTGACACTCTGAGTGACTGAGCGGCTGCAAGGGGTTAGACGGACCGAGAGCGGGAGAGGGAGACGATGCAGATCACGCTGAAGACCCTCCAGCAGCAAACCTTTCGCATAGACATCGACTCTGAGCAGACGGTGAGTCCATGTGGTCTGCACTAGGCCCTGCCTCTCGGCCTCAAGACGCGTGAAGTCGGAGTAGAGGGCGGGTGCAAGAAGAGACGCGGCGCATTCGGACCAGGCCGCGGTAGCAGATAGGAGAGCGGCGGTGTAGGCCTGGGCCTGGATCAAAAATGGCCAGTCTATTGATGGAGTGAGGAGAAGACTGCAAGCGTTGGACTGGCTTACAGCCCGTGGGAGCGGCTGGCTGAAATTGGACCTTTCGTTCACCAGGGGTTCGGGGCGCGTGCATCCATAGGATACTTCGGTGATTCTGGGGGCACCAGGCCTTCGAAAGTCAAGCAGACTGTTTCTCCCCCTGCCACAAACATTAATGGGTCCATGCGAGTCTCCCTTTCCTACCCCGCGATGCTTTCTGAGAACAGACAACATATTCGTGCCCATGCGGCCAACAAAATGTCTGTTTCCTCGCTGCAGGGCCAATATATCTGCTGTGTGGTGATGGATATACGAGTAGTCTTTAACATGAGTAGAGGGGAGAGACTTTCCAGCTTTGGCGGGTTAATACACCTCTTTTTGACGGTCTGGCGCTCAGCACGGAAGGTGAAGGATAGGGGGATTGTATGATGCATCAAATTAGAAAGACTAACGTTAAACGTGCACTGGCAGCAGATCCGAAACAACCATGACACAGCAATGTAATACAGGTTTGATGTTAAGTATGCGGGGCCAGCAGAATCTGAAGCCAACATAACTGCATTGACAATAAACATGGGGAATTCTTACTAAAAACAGTTGTTGCTACCTCCAACCTAGTCTTCTGAACTGCAAATATAATAACGGAGGACAGGAAATACTCAGTGGGTCAGGCAGCATCAGTGGAAAGAAAATAGTTAATCTTTCAGTTTGAAAGACATGTAATGAGCTAAATGTAGGCTTTGTTTGTTTATTGCCACTGAAAACACATTTTTTATCTTAAAATATTTAGCGGTATTGAGAGCAAGCAAGTTTTTTTAATGCAATGTTACAGTATTTAAAATATTAGGGTTGTGTGGGGATTAAATGTTGGTAGTCTGATCCCAGAATAAACATATTGTTCAGAACAAGTATTGTAAGGAAGTTGTGTTTCAAAATGAGTATTGAAGTTGTTTGAGGCATGTATGAAACCATATTAATCAGGAAAGAGAAAATAATAAGCCTGAAGGAATGAGTTTGGGGAAAGGTGAATTCAAAACTCGTTAAAAAAAATTTGAAGTCAAACCAAACTTTGAAGTAACATATCTATGTTTCTGGTAATGGCCTATTAATACATTCAATTTGGCTCTTATAACAACTTGCATTTATTCGCTGCTCTGTGTGAGAATGTGATAATGCTTCACAAGAATGTAATCAGCAAATGTTGTTATTGAGACAGATTACCAATGGCTTGGTCAGGAAGGTGGGTTTTAAAGGAGGGAAGAGCAGGACTTGGACCATACATTGTGCGTAAATGGCTTTTATTGATTTTGCATTCCCTGAGAAACAGCTTTTTTGAAGTGGTTTGAAAAAATATAATTTGGATCAGTGGCTGTATTAAAGCATTTTGAGTAGGGAGCACTTTATGGTTCAATTCCTGGGTTATGGTGTATCTTATCTCAACTTGTGTAGCATTTGGAGTCCTGCAATTGATATCAGAAATAGGAAGGTAAGATCTGAGGCAGCACTTCTCTATTACTCTCCAGTGACCCCTGCTGGAAACTATGCCTCTGGCAACAGGATATAGGCACAGCCTTTCACCATAGAGGCTCATGTGATGGAGAATGATCATTTTAATACGGTAAAGGTTCATATATCAGCGAGAGTTGGTTCTTTCACTCTGATCAAATTACTGTTACAAAAAATGACTTTAATGTTACCTTATTGTACTTGTGTTGTTCTTTGCCTATTGATCCTGCCTTTTGTTTAGATATCATGGCACTTGAATTAGCAGGTACTTGAATAGTTGATGGCTAGAATTCTACCAAATGCAGAATCATATGTTTCTCAAGTTGATAATATTGTTCAGACACTATTTCTGTTTTCCCTTGAACTTGGAGAATTGTTTTTGGAATAGTTACATATATAATTTGTGTGATTTCTTTCTATTTTGAATGTCATTCTAAACTTTATAAATCGTAAGGTTAGTAGGTAGAGAGGGGTGAGTATTTCATATGTACCTCCCGTTGTGGATCACTCGGAGTAAATTTTAAATAGTGGCAGATTGAAAAGTGCTATTTAGAGGTTTCTAGGTGTTCTTAGATCATTAAAATGCAGATACAGCAAACAATTAGGAAGGCAAATTTTATATTGGGCTTTATTGCAAGGGGATTGTGAACGTGGTAAAGATGTCTTGCTGTAATTTTACGGGTCCCTGATGAGATCACACCCAGAATATTGTATGCAGGTCTGGTTCCTCACCTAAGGATATACGTGACAGTGAGAAAATTTAACCAGATTTGTTCCTGGAATTTCAGAGGGCGGTTGGGAGTGACAAAGCAGCCTGGGCTTACTCCCTTGGGTTTACAAGAAATATGCTAAACTTTAATGGGTCTTGACAAAGTTAGCTTGGGCTGTTTCCCCTGCCTGGCTATCTAGAGAAGGGTCACAATCACAATATTCAGAGTAGGCAGTTCAGCACTGAGATGTAAAGAAACTTCTGAGAAGATGATGAATCTTTGGAATTCTCTATTAAACAGCCGTGGAGGCTATTGTTGTTGAGTATATTTAAGATGGGATGCAATAGATTTTTTGATATTATGTGAGTTGAGAATAAGACATGAAAATTGCATTAAGGGAAAATTTTAGTCATTATCTTATGGAATGGTTATGAAAGCTCAAATGTCTGGGTTAATGCTATTTCTTATCGGTGCTTACTAGAGGATGGGCATGTAGTTCATTGTGAATTTTGAGAGTGGGCAATTGAATAATTCTTCTCCAATAAGAATGACTAAATGCGAGCATAAAGCAAATTAATTAGATTATCTTTTGTGGGTGGTTAGTGAGTTCTCGTCTTAGAATTTAGCAAGTATAAGTCTTCACTGTCCAAAGCATTGAGATTTAAACTTGGTTTCAACTGTGCAGTCAGATTAGCTTCAAGTACATAATATTTCGGTGACCCCAGAGGAAGATAGTACTTGGTGTGAATTTAACAGATGTGAAAGGCTTCCTGTTGACCTCCTACTATGTTCTTGTTTTTAATATATACACATCCCATAAAGGCTTGCTGCAGAGGTGGTTCACTGGTGTAGCCAATTTGTTTCTCTTTTTGATAAAGTCCAGATATTCAACTTCAGATCTGTAGTATATTGTGTGAAATTGAAACAGATTTTTGAGTTAGTTATATAAATATGATGGCAAAAATGTCCCTAATTCTACAAGTCCTTTCAAGAGGATGCTTCCATGCAAAGCATCTGGCACAAATGGCATACCCGACCGAGTGCTAAAGATCTGTCCGGATCAACTGGATTCATGGAAATCTTCAATTTCTCATTTTTGTGATTTGAGAATTCACCTGATTCAAGAGGGCATCGATTGTACTTGTAATGGTGCCCAAGAAAAGTCAGATAACCTCCATCAATGACTACCATCCAGTAACACTTGCATTCGCTGTAAGGGAGTGCTTCAAGAGATTGTTTATGATGTGAATCAACTCTTGTCCCCAAAATGACCCTGATCTGCTTCAATTTGCCTATCATAAGATCATGTGATAGAGTAGAATTAGGCCATTGGTCCATCAAGCCTACTCCGCCATTCAATCATTAGTGCAGGCGTTCCCACCCTTTTTCGGGTGAGTGAAAGGGAGAGGGGTGGTGTGAGTGGGTGGATCTAATTGGATCGAGGGTCTGAGACTGAGCAGGTTATCTAATTAGAGGATGTAATGTTCATGCCGTCAAGTTATATGTTGGAATAATGAGGTGTTGTTTCTAATTGGAATTTGGCCTCAATCTGGCACTGGAGGAAGCAGTGAGCAGATAGGTGGGAATGCAATGAGAATTGACATTGGTACCAACCGGGAGCTCCAAGTGGCCGTGGCAGAAAGAGGACAGGTTGCCTAGTCTTGCGCTTGGTCTTGCCAATGTTGAGGCCACAGCGAGAGCACTTAAAACATTGGCTGAGATGGATGGCGATGCATGTGAATCTCTGCATCATTTAGAAGGGGTGTTTAGTCCCCTGAAATGCAGTGAGGGTGAAGGTGTAGGGACAAATGTTCCATTCCCTATGATTGCATGAGGTGGCGGAGAGATGGGTGAGGAGGAATGAAAGAATCAGGGAGTCATGGGGAGAGTGGTTCCTGAAGAAGGTAGAAAGTCGGGGAAGATGTTGATGTGACAGGTGGTAAAATTGTGTTGTAACTGTGGAAATGTCCGAGAAAGATCAGAATATGTTAAGTAATAGATTAAACCCACTTTGGCCACTGCCAAAGGTTTTACACACATGCCATTGTTTTCAACCTCTTGCTCTTCATGAAAAATTAAATTGACTTGATCTCTGCCTATACTGTTTCTAAATTTGTCCCTTCCTTTACCTGTACCGTTGAATGTTATAACTTGGTTTATGCTGTGTTCCATTTTTATTACCAGATTTTTCTATCTCTATTCCCATCATCAAACACCATCCTTTTTTCGTTTCAACCAAGTTTAGTCATATGTCTGATATTCCTAAATTATGAGCAGCATTTCTTGGTTAGACGTGATATATAAATGTAAGGTATTGACTTCCCATTAATTTGATTAATAATTTACCTGCTGTAGGCATTGTATTTTGAATGGTAAAATCTTATTGTTGAATAGCCAATGTCCACTATGAAAAAAACATGGACACAAAATGCTGGAGTGAGGCAGCATCTCTGGATAGAAGGAATGGGTGACTGTTTCGGGTCGAAACCCTTATTCAGACTGAAGAACGATCTTGACCCATAACGTCACCCATTCTATCTCTCCCGAGATGCTGCCTGTCCTGCTCAGTTACTCCACCATTTTGTGTCTATGTTTTTAAACCAGTATCTGCTGTTCCTTCCTATACATGAAAAAACATGTTACTTTGGCGGCAAAAACAAGGGAGCAGATTATTATCTCAATGGGGTTAGGTTAGGTAAGGGGGTGGTGCAGCGAGACCTGGGTGTCCTTGAACACCAGTCACTGAAAGTTGGCATGCAGGTACAGCAGGCAGTGAAGAAAGTTAATGGAATGTTGGCCTTCATAACGAGATGATTTCAGTATAGGAGTAAAGAGGTTCTTCTGCAGTTGTTTCGGGCTCTGGTAAGATCACATCTGGAGTATTGTGTACAGTTTTGGTCTCCTAATTTGAGGAAGGGCATCCTTGTGATTGAGGCAGTGTAGCGTAGGTTCACGAGATTGATCCCTGGGATGGCAGGACTCGTATGAGGAAAGATTTAAAAGACTATGCTTGTACTCACTGGAGTTTAGAAGGATGAGGGGGATCTTATAGAAACATATAAAATTATAAAAGGACTGGACAAGCTAGATGCAGGAAAAATGTTCCCAATGTTGGGCGAGTCCAGAACCAGGGGCCACAGTCTTAGATTAAAGCGGAGGCCATTCCAAAGGTTCATTTATTGTCACATTTAAGACTGAGGTGAGAAACTTTTTCACACAGAGTTGTGAATTTGTGCAATTCCCTGCCACAGAGGGCAGTGGAGGACAAAGCACTGGATGGATTTAGGAGAGAGTTAGATAGAGCTCTAGGGGCTAAGTGGAATCAAGGGATATGGGGAGAAGGCAGGCACTGGTTATTGAATGGGGACGATCAGCCAGGATCACAATGAATGGCGGTGCTGTCTCGAAGGGCCGAATGGCCTCCTCCTGCACCAATTTTCTATGTCTTTGGGATGTGGTTTTGCAATAGAGTTAAGGGCTGGAGTCATCTTGGCATTAATGAGGAACTTTCCCACAGATATGTTTTTGTACATGTTGAATACAATAGATGACGGCACGCTTTTACTCCAGTTTTCTTGAGTGAGAATTGCCGTGCATTGAGGAACAAACTAGGATCAGCTGCTGTCCTAGTGATCTGGCAGCAGCTGCTTTCCCTGTTACACCAGACTTAATATGTGACAGCCCTCTTTGTTTGGTCGACTGTCTGGTCAGGGTAGAACTAGTTGTGAGATGTGATCGATAAATGTCAGGAATTTTGCAGCAGGAGGGATGAAGACAAAAAGGAATACAGCAAGTGGAGTGTTCCTTGTTGCTTTTTTGGTCAAGTTTTTTGTTGTTGTGCCATAGCTTTTCGGGGAGTAGATGTACAGCATTTGTCATTTCATCATTAGAAAACGGATTTGCTACCCGAACATTGTGGTTAAATAGTGCTATGACCTATACATATCTTACAAATAAAATAAATCGGCTCCTCTCAGATGATCAACTTTTTAGACTTATTTAAATTTCTGTGCTTGTTTTTACATGTATATTATTTGGACCAGTCTAATTGTCCAATTGTGTTCAGAATCATTTTGTATTTCTATTTATCGTGTTCAGAGTTTTGTTAAAGATTATGTGAACATTTACTTGATTTCTTTGAATCAAGACATTTAAAGCAAACAGCAAGTACTTCCATTGGAAAAGTAGCCTGATGGTATTCAAATTACATTGGATGATATGAAACTCCAATTGTGGCACCCATTTTATTGAATCTAAGTTAGAAGTAGTACAAAAACTGGCTGAATAAATCTAACTATCAAGGAGTGGTTGAATCAAATACACTAATTTGACAAAACCGG
Organism: Leucoraja erinaceus; assembly: GCF_028641065.1. Classification (NCBI taxonomy): domain Eukaryota; kingdom Metazoa; phylum Chordata; class Chondrichthyes; order Rajiformes; family Rajidae; genus Leucoraja; species Leucoraja erinaceus. The sequence goes on from NC_073405.1 coordinate 15,433,699, forward strand.
GGGTTTGCATTTATTGATATCGTGGTCCATCATGTACCATCAGTAGGAACAACCAAGTATGAAGTGTTTGGCCTGTCAAATAATAATTTCGTAATTAATTTGATATTTGTACGGATCTCGAAACAAGTGATTTCAAACTAACACCACTGAGAAGATTTGGTAAATCTGTTAATTTTGAGGACAGACATTAGAAAAATCATGGAAGCTTGTTTTAAAAAGCAGACCAGTTCATGTTGCACCACAAAGTTGCCATAATGGTTTTATATTTCTTCTTAAATTCAGACGTGTTCAAATCAAACATTTGTTTGAAAATTAAGTGAAAAGTTTTAAAGTGAAAAGGAAATGTCGTAACAGTTGCTTTAACTTTGACTTTTTCCCTGTAAGCTTACTGCAGATATTGAAAACCTGATCTCTATGTACTCACTAACTTGAAACGCCTTTTAAGACTAGTGGGTATGTAGAGAAAGCAATCAATCATTACTTTGGGACGATAATGTTTATCACCCAAGTTGATAATCTTGGTTCTCATCTAATATCTACACTTGAAATGCATGATCTATACTGTTCCACATTTTTCATATGTTGTACCTTAACGAGTCGGAGAGGCAGATCATTCTAGAACTTGGATCTCGGACACTGCAGCTGGGATGTCATGTTCTATACTGTGCCATCGTGGTCTGCCTTTACTTGGTGTTAGTGAAATTCATAGGCCTGGCTGGTTTCTGTGATGATTACAATCTCAGGAGGAAGTGGAGCTGGCTCATCTTTTGAGCATTTTTGCCTGAATGTGCTTGCGAATGCTTCACCATTGTCTCTAATGCTTCCATGCTGGTCCTTGTATATACTCAGAACATTGTTCTTTATCTCTCCACATCATCGTCTATATTTCTCATTTCCCTTATCCCTAATCGGACCTGAGGAGGGGTCTCGACCCAAAATGTCACCCATTCCTTCTCTCCAGGGATGCTGCCTGTCCTGCGGAGTTACTCCAGCTTTTTGTGTCCATCTCTGAGTTGACATGTCTGTTCTTGAGTCTATTCAATTTAGCACAGCATAGCACGTAGGACTGTACAACTCGGGAAGAGGACCATCTGCACACAATGTCGGTGCTGTAATGTAATTTCATCTGCATGCACATGATCCATATACCTCTATTTCCTGCACATCTGTGTCTATCGAAAAGCCTCTTAAATGCCACTATCATTGTCCCAAGAAAAAAACACTGCGCACATCTTTTATTCTTTTCCTCGATTACACTAAAGGTACGCCCTGTCGTCTGACATTTTAACCCTGGGGGAAAAGATTCTGACTGACTACCCTAGCCGTGCTTCTCATAATTTTATATACTTCTATCAGGTCTCCCTTCAACCTCTGAGGTTTCAAGCTAAATAATCCAAGTTTGTTCAGCTGCTCCTCGCAGCTAATACCCCTTAATCCAGGCAGCATTCTAGTAAATCTCTTCTGCACCCTCTCCAAAACCTCCATATCGTTTCTGTAATTGGGTGACCAAACTCCATGGAACGTTCCAATTGCGACCTAACCAAAGTCTTCTAGAGCTACATCATGATGTCCTGACTCTTACTCAATTCACAACCAATGAAGGCAATCCATCTTTATCACTCAACCTACTTGTGTTGCCACTTTCAGGGAGCTATGGAGCTGGACCCCAAGATCCCTCTGCACATTAATGCTGTTAAGGGTCTTGCCATCAACCGTATACCTTCCTCGTACAATGAAGAAAGGATTTAACCCCATTGGTTAAATCAGTCATGATCATATTGAATGTCTGAAGGGCCGAATGGCCTCCTCCTGTGCCTATTTTTCTATGTTTCTGCTAGGACAATACAGTTGTTACTTTAGCAGATATTGGACTTTGTTTCAGGAACTGTGCACTCCATTGCTGAAAACTATATTTTGGATAATTTTGTGCAATTATAAATTTTCTGTTGGAGCAGAATGAAAGGGGTAAAAATATGTTTCTCTGTAGGAGCCACTTCAGTTATTTCCTATTTATTGCAGTTTGTCATGTGACCCTCAATTGCAGTGTTGGTAGGGAACTGATTGGTTCAGAGGCGAGTGGAACTGCTAGATATGCTAGTAATCATGGGTCAAGTGATGCAGTTAATTTATCCTGTGCATGAAGCTAAACTGTCAGTAGCACCGGAAAAAAGAGATACATTTTGCAGAATATTGTTGACTGATGAAATGCTGTCTCGTGGGTGGTTTAATCTGAGCAGTTATGATTGTATTGATGCCAGTTTTGTATCCATTTATGAAAAGTTTCAAATCTTCTGGGTAGTTGGCAAAAGACCAAAAGCAAGTGTGTGGTGTGGTTGCTGTGGCACAATTTCATCCTCTCTTTACAAGGCAAGTCTATAGATTTGTGGAAATAAGGGACTGCAGGTGCTGGTTTACAACAGACATAAAGTGCTTGAGCAACTCAGTGGGTTGGGCAGCATCTCCAGAGAACACTGGTAGGTGACGTTTCAGGCCTGGGCCTTTCTGCAGACTCATCATGGAGGGAGGGGAGAGGAAAAAAAGCTGGAAAAGGGGAGGGGCAGGACAAAGCCTGGTAGTAGCAATGTTACAAAATTTTGAGATTTAAAAAATCTAATCCCATCTGATAAAGCATAAAAATAAGTTTAATTTGACACCTAATTCACTTTCATATCTTCAGTGTTAAAAATGTTTTGGCCATTTTCATACTCGGAAATTAGCATCTTGTTCCCTATTGCTTTTCCATTGACTTAACACAAAAGCTGTGATCGAGGACAGTCAAAAGCCCATAACTTTCTTAAAAATTAAGAGAACTGAAAGAAATTTTCAGTTATTCTAGATTGAAGTATTCTGAAACAAATATGAAACAATCTTACTTAGATGACTTGAAATTAAAGCATATAATTAGTTAGTTACCTAATTGTAGCTAATTACAAAATTCAATTACTAGATCTAAACATCTATCAATTTCTTAAGAATAGATTAACATTTTTAAATAGCCTAAGTGTCCAAATAACATTCACACAAGAATTCACAATATAACATGATTTTTAAATCTCATTGTCATGGATTTATAGGCCAAATGGAAGGAATTTAATGTTTAATACCTGTAAATTAATGGCCATTTAAATCCTCTTGCGAGTGGGTTTTTCTGGAACGCGATCATTTGGAACATTGCGGTTTGCGGTGATTTAGTCCCCATATCGGCAGGAAAAATATTATCGGTTCGTATGGGGACTAAATCACCTTTTCGCAACTTAAAATGTGAATTAAAGGCATTTTAAGGACCACTTTTATACATAAAATAAACGGCTTTCTTTTACCTGTCCCGTACCTGAAATCCGTCGGCGTTGACGGCTTTAGAAGCTGATTTTAAAATTACTCCAGCGCTGAAATTGTCGGGTGATTTATTTTAAAAAAAAACCACACAGAACGACCGTCGGAACGATTCTTCAGCAAAAGCTTGCACTCCAACCAAATATATTCCAGGACAAGGTAGGAAAAAAACACATTTTAAACCCCCCCCCCCTCTCAAAGGCGCCAAAATCGCGCACACGGCCAGTGGCAGAATTGCAGCGCCGCTGAAGGTAAGTATTGTAACATACCTACTGGTAGGTAATAGGGGTAAGGAGGGATTTTTGATATTTAGATGGTTGGACAAAGGCCAGAGCTGAAAATAGGTATGAGATAAAAAGTTGTGAATTGTGAAGCTCGAAGAAGGAATGTAGGTGGAAGGGAAGGGGCAGGAAGAAATAGTTGTGAGTCCAGCTGGGGTGCAGGGGAGAAGGGCGCAATATACGAGGAAAGAGGAGGAATGTAGCTACCTTGGAGAATTCAATGTTCATACCGTTAGGTTGTAAACTACCCAGGAACAATGAGGTGCTTCTCCAGTTTGTATATGGGTTCACTCTGGCAGTGGAGAAGGCCAGTCTTTAGTTTTGGTTTGCTGAAAGTAACAATAATGAATGGCAAAGAAACTTGCATAGCAATCTCTTACCGCCTTTTCTATTTTTTCTTCAGGTAAAGGCACTGAAAGAAAAAATTGAAGCAGAGAAGGGAAATGATGCTTTCCCAGCTACTGGGCAAAAGCTAATATATGCAGGTAAGATGCACCTTCTCTAGTTCCTGAAAAGGTTGGGTGTTCACATGCTTAGCTATTTAGAATGTATTCACATTGATGAAAAACTAGATGTGGGGCTGAGGTACTAAATACAAGGTGCTTGTGAATGATTGCACATTCTGTACTGACATGTCTATTTCGACATGAGAATCTTGGCAGTCTGGAAATCTCTCAGAATACCGTGGTTGCTTTGGGAACACGTTTAGTTTCAGGTTGGCACAATCTCGCCAAGATAAAATAATAATAATAATATCTTTTATTGTCATTGCACGTCAGTGCAACGAGATTTAGTATGCAGCTCCAACCGATGAAAAAGAAATAAATATAAATAAATAAGCTGTGTGTCATGACCATCCGAGGGAGACAGTCCGTGGGGGGTGGGGGGCACTCAGCAGGGCCGGTTCAGAGCCACTATAGCTCTTGGAATAAAGCTGTTTCTGAGTCTGGAGGTTCGGGCGTAGAAGGCCTTGTAACGTCTGCCGGAGGGAAGTACTTCAAACAGTCCGTTACAGTGGTGTGATAAGTCTTTATGGATGCTGACGGCCTTCCTGAGGCACCGTGTGTGGTAGATGCCCTCCAAGGCTGGTAGCTCTGTCCCAATGATCCTCTGCGCTCTGTGGACGACGCGCTGAAGAGCTCTCCTCTCCGCCTCCGTGCAGCTGAGATACCACACAGAGATGCCATACGTTAATATGCTCTCTGTGGTGCAGCGGTAGAACGTTGTCAGCAGCTGTTGGGGCAGACCAGTCTTTTTTAATGTCCTCAGGAAGAACAGTCGTTGCTGTGCCTTCTTGACCAGCGCAGTGGTGTTGGTGGACCTCGTGAGGTCCTCAATGTGAGTGCCCAGAAACTTAAAGCTGGACACTCTCTCCACACTTTCTCTGTAAATGGCGATTGGGGCGTATTCTCCATTGTGGGACCTCCTGAAGTCAATAATCAGCTCCTTGGTCTTGGAGGTGTTTAGTGACAAGTTGTTATGTGTGTACCAGTCCGCCAGGTTCTGCACCTCCGCCCTGTATTTTATTTCATCACCGTTGGTGATCAGCCCAATCACTGTTGTGTCGTCTGCAAACTTCACGATGGTGTTGGTGTCGAATGCAGGAACACAGCCGTGAGCGAAGAGGGAGTAGAGCATGGGGCTTAGTACACAGCCCTGTGGTGTGCCGGTGCTCGGGGTGATAGTGGAGGACAGGTGCAGGCCCAGTCTCACTGCCTGCGGTCGCTCCGTCAAAAAGTTCAGGATCCAATCGCATATCGGCGAGCTGAGGCCTAGCTGGTGGAATTTGGTGGTGAGCTTGGTGGGGATGACCGTATTGAATGCAGAGCTATAGTCAACGAAGAGCATCCTCACGTACGTGCCCTGTCAGTCCAGGTGAGTCAAGACAGTGTGAAGAGCCAGAGAGATGGCATCCTCTGTTGATCTATTTGCCCTGTATGCAAATTGATGAGAGTCCAGTGAGGCAGGGATGCTAGATTTGATATGGGAGAGGACCAGCCTTTTGAAGCACTTCATTGGGATTGGAGTTAGGGCAACCGGGCGGTAGTCGTTCAAGTTAGTGACTTTGGACTTTTTCGGCACCGGCACCATGGTGGCTGTTTTCAGGCACTTGGGGACCGTTCATAGAGATAGATTGAAGATTCTCGTGAATACCTCCGCCAGCTGTATAGCACAGTCCTTTAGTACCCTTCCCTGTACTCCATCCGGGCCTGCAGCCTTGCATGGATTGATCCTACGCAGAGCGCACTGTACCTCCTGAGTGCTCAGTGTTAAGGCCTGTCCCTCCGCCATGGCCGGGGTTATTCCACTCCTGGTGGTGTTGCCAGTTTCGAACCGGGCAAAGAAGGTGTTCAGTTCGTTGGCCAGTCTGATATCATCCTGCCACATGCTTCTGGTGTCCGCGGCATTGAAGTGTTCTTCTACCCTTTACCTGTGGATGTCTTTGGCCTTTTTTATGCCTTTGTTCAGGTTCGACCTGGCCGCACTGTAGGCAGAAGTATCCCTGGATTTAAAGGCATTGTTGCGTGCCCTTAGCAGATCCTGAACCTCCTTGTTCATCCAGGGCTTCCGGTTTGGGAACATCTTTATTTGCTTGTCCACTGTGACAGTCTCCACGCAGCAGTTGATGTAGGAGAGCACAGTGGATGTGTACTCCTCCAAGTCTACCTCTGTACCACTGGTAGCCTGTTGTTCAAACAGGTCCCAGTCGGTGCGATCAAAGCACTGCAAATGACACTGCATGTGTTCTAGTGCAAATAGATTCACAACAGGAAAAGGAAGGGCAGTGCAGGGGAGTTGCACAGAGATCCAGTGCCTCTAGTAGTGCAACTGTCATTGGCTTCATTAGCTGTTAATAGCTCCAATTCAATTCTGACCTCCGGTGCTGACTATGTAGAGTTTGATTGTTCTCACTGACTGTGTGGGTGTGTCTCTGGTCACTTTCCTCTTGAAGATGCCCTAGTTTTTGGATTATGTTAAAGTTACCCCTTCTATAGATGATGGTAAGAAAAGTGATTGGTGCCAGGGTTTGTTTTTAATAAACATGTATGACAGAAAAAGTTAGAACAAAGTGGGGCAATGATATTGCTCTCAGACATGAAGGGCTGAATGTTGCATTTTCATATTGTAAGGAATATGAAATAAAAACAAATCATGTAAAGTAGATAAACGCTTGCCTTCAGAGGAAATATCTCTCTTGACTTTTGGTGATGTTTTAAGTGTTTCTACATTTTGTCTTCAGTCCCAATACTGATTGTAGCCAAACTACATTTACTTGGGTTTAGTCCTAGGCTTCACAAAAAATTATATTTATCCCATAACACGAGATCATCAATGAATCATATTGAAGTTTATGACCACCCAGCAGTTTTTTCTTTTTAATGTTTCCATGCTGATATGTTACAAGTATATAATTAATTTAAAATTAAATTGGTGGGATTTGAACTCTTTGCTGTGTATTACATTACTTTTGAGGTCTCTGCTCTCTTTAGTTATACTTAGCTACACCATACATTGTGGTATGTTTGTGCATGTATGAATCTGTCTTGGTTGTATATTGTGTCAATTAATATTTAAGCTCACTTGACTGATTGTTGCAGGTAAAATCCTCAATGATGACACACAACTAAAAGATTACAAAATAGATGAGAAGAACTTTGTGGTGGTTATGGTAACAAAGGTAAGCAATTTGATGGGGGTAGCATCTGGTTAGTGGAGTGCCTCATCATAAACCACAGTAGTATGTTTAGTAATTTGTATATGTGGATGATCACAGCTGCAACCCAGTTTGGGTCAATCATTGGGTACAGCCTTGAGGTTCAGTGGGCAAAATCACAGAATCAGTGATGTAAATTGCATTCAAATTGCAAGGATGTAAATTAACATCTTTTATTTTGAGTTCCTGATGAAGAGTTTCAACTTAATCTGTGGTGTGTTAGATAGTAAATGGATAGCAATTGAAAGGCAGCTGCCTTTTGTTTCTGATACAGGTGCAGCATATAATTAGAAAAACTGATAATATAATTTATTGCTTTGGGAATTGAATATCAAAATTACAAGGTTTTGTTCTATAGCGCGTTGATGAGATAATGGAATATTTTACAATACTCTCCTTATGCAAGGGAGAATATTACTCATTGGAAGCAGTTTGTAGGTTTATTAGACTATCTGGCGCAGATTGGCGGAGGATGTTTTATTTTCTGTGATGGAATCTGTAACTAAGTGTCACTGTTTAAAATTAGGGGTCAGCTATTTGGAACGTGGGTTTTTTTTTTCCTGGGATGAATCTTTGGGCCTTATGAGATAGTGGAAGTCATTGAACATATTTAAGGTAGCAACAGATAGATTGCTGATGAGTCAGGAATGCAGAGATGAGATTGCAGTTGGATCAGTCACGCGGTGAACTGGAGTTAAGGTGTCAAATGGCCTCGCCTTGAGCTTAATGTGCATGTTTTGAAAGGACAGGTGCACAACCTTTTATCCGAAGATCCAAATAACGAAAACCTCCGAATAGCGGACATTTTTTTTTCGGTCCTTGAAGAAAGGTCCTTGAAAACGTTCACCGAGGGCGGCCCGCAGATGTGACAGCGGAACCTCCGGTCGGTCCTCGAAGAAAGGGGAACTAAATCCCCATTCATAAAAGAGAAGGTGAGGGTATATTGTGCGGGAGGGTTAATAATTGACAATATGCTGCTGCCTGCCCGCTGAGTTAAAAAGTTCCCACGGTAGACTCACGATACACAGTGTATCGTGAGTCTTGCGTGGGAACTTTTTAACTCAGCGGGCAGGGAGCAGCAGATTGTCGCTCCCTTCAGTTTCACCCCACCTACACCCCTCTGCTTCCCGGCCATGTGTGTGACCCCCTTCCCTTCCCGCCCCTCTCCAGCTCCCCGCCCATTGCACCGGCGCGGGGGCTTTGCACTGTCTTCACGTCGGCAATGCCAGCATACAATGCCAGTCACCGGCGACGTCAGGACCAATGGGACACCGACCCCCAGGCCCACTGCAAGCACGGAGATCCCAGAGACCCACAGCCAGCAGCAGCCCAGCCCCGTTCCAACTCCAGAGGAAAACTGCAAACTGGCCGGAGACATCAGGACCACCAGAAGCCGCTCCCCGATGGGCCGCTACGGCGACAAGTGGCAGTTCGCCCACAGCCCGAGCTGTGCCCCCTCATCGGGACACCGACCCCCAGGCCCACTGCAAGCACGGAGATCCCAGATCAGCAACTCCAGCCCAGCCCCGCTCCAACTCCAGAGGAACACGCTTCCCCGTATGGGCAGAAGCTGATGGTGTGCAAGGTTCGTCTTGTTCTTGGGGTTGCGCAGCTTGGGCTGTGGGCGAACTGCCACTTGTCGCCGTAGCGGCCCATCGGGGAGCGGATTCCTCTGGAGTTGGAGGGGGAGGGGGGTATTGTGCTGTTTGATCGCCCCCTGCTATCCCAGGGACAGGGAGACAGGACGTTCACCGAGGGCGGCCCGCCTAGGTGACAGCGGAACCTCCGGTCGGTCCTCGAAGAAAGGGGAATTAAATCCCCATTCATAAAAGAGAAGGTGGGGGTATATTGCGCGGGAGAGTAGGAATCCCAAGACAAAGTTGAGTGAGCGTTCACCGAGGGCGGCCCGCAGAGGTGACAGCGGAACCTCCGGTCGGTCCTGGAAGAAAGGGGAACTAAATCCCCTTCATAAAAGAGAAGTGGAGGGTATATTGCTCGGGAGGATATATCGCCTACCTGGAAGAAACCGGACATTTTTTCCAGGATGTCGTCTGCACACCAAAGCTCACGTTTGGCGCCAAACGCACGTCGCCTCTGCTGCACATGGATATAAGAGTGTGAAAATGTCGCCTTAGGCCGCCTAAGGGCATGTAGCCCCGCTAGGGTGACATGATTGCGAGAGGTGATTCAATGCTGCGGTCACATTTACAAATTCAGGAATTCATTCAACGCACAGCATTTCATACAGACATTTATTCTGCAAGAAAAAACTACATTGAAGACTCAAACTCGCGACCGAGGAACTGCTGGGATCAAGGCGCAAACTCGCGACCTTGCGGATATGAGCCGAGCACTCTACCAGCCATTAAAATCTACGCTAAAAAATTTCCATTCGGAAGGCCGACAAAATCCGAATTACGAAAAGTGTCTGGTCCCAAGGCTTTCGGATAAAAGGTTGTGCACCTGTACTAGAATGTGGAGGAGGGGGAGTTATCTTGCAGATGTGTATGAAAGGAATAGATAGAGTGAATACACAGTCTTTTTCCCAGGGCAGGGAAATCGGGATCTGGGAGGCACAAGTTTAAGATACAAAGAGAAAAATTTAATAGGAACATGAAGGGTGACGTTTTCCACACGGAGGATAGTAGGTATAAAAAAAACGCTGCCAGCAGAAGTAGTTGAGGTTTGTAGAATAACATTTAAGAGAAAGATTTAAAAGACACTTCGACAGGTACAGTGGGAGGAAAGGATTCTAGAGATATGTGGCAAATGGGACTAGATTAGATGGGGCATCTTGGTCAGCATGGACAAGGTGGCAGAATGGTCTGTATTTTGCCGTGACTCTATGACTATGCTAGAAGATTCCCCTTACACAGTGGATGAAATATGAAAATATGAATCCTGAAGATCATGTGATAGGAGCAGAATTAGGCCATTCGGCCCATCAAGTCTACTCCACCATGCAATCATGGCTGATCTATCTCTCCCTACAAACCCCATTCTCCTGCCTTCTCCCCATAACCTCTGACGCCTGTACTAATCAAGAATCTATCGATCTCTGCCTTAAGTATATCCACTTAGTTGGCCTCCACAGCCTTCTGTGGCAAATAATTCCACAGATTCACCACCCTATGACTAAAATTCCTTCCTAAAAGAATCTCTAACTTTAAAACTTTCATCGTGTGTGCGTGTGTGTGCAAAAACACAACGAGGTAACAGTAACATTTTTACAAATTCTGACACATGTTCCCCCACTAAGCAGTGAACAGCTTCATTGAAGATTTTATGCTTTATTTCACGACTTATTGCTGATTAAAGTTAAAACAAAACGTCCTTTTAAAACGACCAGCTTCCACTGATGACGTCATAATGAGGCGGGCGGGCACAATGGCTCGGGTGACATGGAGCCCATTTCACACACAGAATATTCCACGAGCTTCGAGTGGCGTCAGGGAGGGCCGCATTTCCAGAACATTCCTCAAACACTTCACCACCTACCCAACGGTCGACCTGGTTCATTCTCACTGCTTGATGCACTCCTTCATGCTTCATTCTGACTTCGATCTTTAAAGATATAACGTCACAATGAGGTGGGCAGACACCATGGCTCAGGTCAGCTCCCGTTTCACACAAGCCTGCCCGCAGCGTCGCCTGGGGTCCTCTGGTCCACACCCGCCCGCGGTCTAGCTCGGGTCCACGTCCACCTGCGGCCTCGCTCGGGTTCTCGGGATGGGGCTGTGACTAAGGCTGAGAAAGAAGCCGCCGGTGGAACTAAGGATGAGCCGGGGTCATGGATGAACCGGAAGATGAAGCCGGGGCCTGGCCTGGAGCCTATGTGGCGGCCGAGCTGAGGGCTGCAGTCTACGGCCAGGGCCGGGCTGAGTACGAGAACCAGGCCGGGTTCCAGGCCTTGGCGCTGCTCTACAATCCCCTCTCCCCTCCCCTCCCCCCCCCTCCTCTACCCCTTCCCCTCCGTCTCCACCCCCCCTCTACTACCCCCCCCCCCCCCCCCCCCCCCCCCCCCTCTCTAGGGGGAGTGCTAAGTATTGGGACCTATGGGTGAGTGGTGGAGTATTGCATTCGGGGACCAGCCCTCCCCTGTGACGCTGCTGGTCCTAGACTCTCCCACTAGTGGAAACCCTCTTCACATCCACTCTCTCTAAGCCTTTCACTATTTTACGTTCGGATGGCTGAAAACGTGTTTAATTTAATACAAGGATTAAGTTGATTGAATGTGCAGAGGTGCTTGGCTAATTGTCTACATATTATTCTGTACAGCTGACCTAATTATTAATACTTTATTTTTAAAAACAGCCTAAAGCTGCTCCGGCATCAACACAACAAACAACACAACCTGCTTCAGTGAGTACCACAGCAGCTGCCTCCACAACAGCAACTCCAGCTTCAACGACTCCAGCTTCGTTTCCAACCTTAATTGCAGATTCAATTTCTCCTTCAAATCAAGCTTCTACTCCTAATCCCGCTCCAACCTCAGCTGTGACCGCTCTTGTCCCAGCCTCTCCACCTGCTATAGTTCCAGCATCTGATCCTACTAGCACAGTCACGGAGGAAAGGCCAAAGGAGGAAGAATCAAAAGAAGACACCAGTGGTGCTTCAGAAGGACAAAACCCAAGGTATAATAAAGTTGAGTAGGGTAGAGCCTGAACTTTGCAAACATAATTGTACAGCTGAAGTTGGGCATGATGAAGAAAAAGTCCCGCTGGGACTTTCCACCTATGCCGGTCAACAGGTAGCCTGCTCTTCTCCCTCTGCTCATCAGAGAATGACTGCACTCAGCGAATGCTCCAATTTTTCTCACGCATCTGAATTTTTTTTTTCCAAAGACTCGATCAACTCCATTGAGATATTTTGGGTAGTCTACTGTGAACCTCACAATTGCTTTTAAATTGCAGAATGTGAATGTACAGTTGAGCTTTATATATTATTTGAATTCGTTATTCACGTTTCAGAACTCAAAGTTACCACACTTTTGGTAAAATGTTTAAGAAGGAACTGCAGATGCTGGAAAATCAAAGGTAGTCAAAAATGCTGGAGAAACTCAGCGGGTGAGGCAGCATCTATGGAGCGAAGGAAATAGGTGAAGTTTCGGGTCGAGACCCTTCAGACTGATGTGAGGGTGGGGTGGGGAGGCAAGAAGAAAGGAAGAGGCGGAAATAGTGGGCTGTGGGAGAGCTGGAAAGGGAGGGGAAAGAAGGAGAAAGCAGGGACTACCTGAAATTGGAGAAGTCAGTGTTCATACCGCTGGGGTGTAAACTACCCAAGCGAAATATGAGGGGTTGCTCCTCCAATTTACAGTGGGCCTCACTCTGGCCATGGAGGAGGCCCAGGACAGAAAGATCGGTTTCGGAATGGGAGGGGTAGTTGAAGTGCTGAGCCACTGGGAGATCAGGTTGGTTATTGCGAACCGAGCGGAGGTGTTGAGCGAAGCGATTGCCAAGCCTACGCTTGGTCTCACCGATGTAGAGCAGCTGACACCTAGAGTAGTGGATGCAATAGATGAGGTTGGAGGAGGTGCAGGTGAACCTCTGCCGCACCTGGAAAGATGGCTTGGGTCCTTGAATAGAATCAAGGGGGGAGGTAAGGCAACAAGTGTAGCATTTCCTGCAGTGGCACGGGAAAGTGCCAGGAGAGGGGGTGGTTTGGGTGGGAAGGGACAAATTGACCATATTGGACGGCTGGTAGGGTGGAAGGTTGGGGGGACTCTGCCCTTGTTAAGGGGGGGGGGGGGGGGGGGAGGATGGGGAGTGAGAGCAGAGTTACGGGATTTAGAAGAGACTCTGAAGAATAGGGACATCACCGATGCTCTGGTTTGGAACACCTCATCCTGGGTGAAGATGCGGCTTAGACGGAGGAATTTGGAGTAGGAGATGGAGTCCTTACAGGAAGCAGGATGATCCAGATAGCCATGGGGGTCAGTGGATTTATAGTAGATGTCGGCCAGTAGTCTGTTACCTGCGATGGAGATAGTGAGGTCTAGAAACGGTAGGGAGATGTCGGAAATGGTCCAGGTTATTTGAGTGCCGGATGGAAGTTAGTGGTGAAATGGATGAAGTGAGTGAGTTCTGTATGGGTGCAGGAGGTAGCGGAGGTAGAGTTCGGGGATAGGGCCATGGCACGCCTCGAACAAAGATTGAACACAGCCCACTGTCTTCGCCTCTTCCTTTCTTCTACCCGCCCCTCCACCCTCACATCAGTGTGAAGAAGGGTCTTGACCCGAAACGTCGCCTATTTCCTTTGCTCCATAGACACTGCCTCACCCGCTGAGTTTCTCCAGCATTTTTTGGCTACACTTTTGATAAAGGTTTTTTGGTTAGGATTTTGTATTCTCGGTGAAGGTGCAGCATTCCACTACGTTTTATTCGTAGCACTAATCCTACAATTTCTTTTCACGTTACTTAAAGCTGTGCTGGTCAACAGGTAGCAATATGTGGGTGTTTCCGTAAATAAGGGACCAACCTGTGACATGGGTGGCCAAATTTGAAAGTTATTAAATCATAATGAAATACCACAGCATTAAAAATGAGCCTACCTATGGTCATTTTTTAGCTAATTTGTGATCAAAACCTACCAAAATTTGACCTAAATTTAATACTTTCAACATTTGAAGGGAAAAGACGAGATTTAAAATAAATGTATAAGACATAAGGGACACTTACTGATTTCTAAGCTCCCTTACAAAATGCTGGCACATAATCCACCACGACGCCCGTAGTTCACTCCAGGGTAATTATGATCGCGTTGTTTTAAAATTTTTTAAAAGCACGTCGAGTGCAAAAAAAAAATAGTTATGGCTCTATAAATATCGTTGACAATCTTAGACAATGGGAGGGACTACAGAATGAGACATTGCTAAAATAGGTGAGCAGACTAGATTTTTATTTCATGATTTTAAGTTCTATTCATTAAGTATTTCAATGGAAAGTTTAAACACAAAATATAAACAATAAAAAAAGAAACAAATATAAAAATGTTTACTCTGCTTATAAATCACACATTTGACAACGTGACCAAAGGGGCACTGCTACACATGTTCTGCTGCAAAAACTTGGGGCAGAAAACCATCTTATTGGGTGATATATGATATAAATCATAAGCATAAATCTGAATTTGGCTTGTACAGGGTTATTTAATTGCAATATTTAATTGCAAAATTAATATCATCTTTCTGGTATAAATTAGCCTAATGATTTGATGAAATCCTGCTTGAAACATGTAACCAAAAAAAGGCAAGAAAACACAGGGACATATCTGATATTTGTCTTTGTAAAAACAGATGTATTTATTTTTGCTTCAACTCATTATTTTAGCTATACACCATGATCTATACTACTTAAAATGCAGGATATGAAACAATGGGAATATTACATAAAAAAACAGGAAAATAACCTGGAAGTTTAGAAACCTTCAGTTTCACTACTGAGTACTGTATTTACAGAAACACCTAAAACTAAATAGCTTATCATTATCAAGCTTGTTGTTTTCCAGAAGTCAGTTTAAAAAAAGTACAGTCATGGCTAAACCAGTGTGTTGTTCCTTTAATTCTTCATGCCAACTATGCTATCAGGTGAAAACATTGGGTAACTTTTTCAAGTTACATCCAGGAAGGTGGAAAATGCTGTCAGCTTCTCTGCGTCACTCAAATGCAAAATCTGAAGTCAATACATGGCAGCAGCTGAGGAACAGGCTGTTCTGCCATAGATTTTGCATGTAGTGAGGAAATAAAATGTATTGCATGAGCATTTTAGATATTAATATTTTATGTTGGTGGTAATTTAAAATATTTTGCTCAATTTTCAGTAATTCCTGTCTATATTACAAATATTACAGGGTGCGTCCACTAGAATCAACTAATAAGTTTTCCTTCATTATTGAACACTTACACTAACATTTGCGGCTGTAAAATAATGATTCCGCCAACTTGGGCAATAGGTTCCAGTCGTTCTGTTTTTTAAACAAACCTTTCCCCTCGAATCCCCTTAAACCCCAACCTCTTAACTTAAACCTATGCTCTCTTGTTTTTGATACTCCTGTAAAAAATATTCTGATTTATCTGTGCCTCTTACAATTTTATATACCTTGATCTGATCACCCCTCAGCCTCATTTGCTCCAGAGGAAACAGACCCAGCTTGTTCAGTCATTCCCTATGACTTTAGTCTCTCCATCCAGGCAGTCTCTCCAATGTAACATCCTTCCTTTTAATGTGATGACCAGACCTGCACAGAATATTATAAGTACATTCTAACAAGTGTTTAGTAGAGTTGCAACCTAATGTCATTACTTTTATCTTGTATGCCCTGACGTGTGAAGGGAAGCATACCATGTATCTCCTTTATTGCCTTATCAACCTGTGTTGCCACTTTCAGGACTGCATTTTAATCCTTTGTGCTGTTTCATTTTCTGAACATGTCCTACCCCTATTTGACTTCCTGGACTGCATCTACTCACATTAGCTGGATTAAATTTCATTTGCCAAAGCTTTGCCCAATTTTTCCATCTCATTTACATCCTGCAGCTTTGGACAACTTTCTTTGCTGTCCACCAACGTCGTGCCATCTGCAAGCTTACTAATCAACTCTCTTATGTTCACATGAGTCGTTAATATATTACAAATGCCACGTGTCACAAACTTCCAATCGGAATAACTTTCTTCCACCACTGTCCTCTAGCCATCACCTATCCTTTCACCAGGCTAATTTTGGATCCAATTAACCAGTTTGCCATGGGTCCTGTGTTCTGTAACACCTGGGCCAACCTGCTTTGTAAGACCATGCCAAATTATTAGATAGAAGTAGACAATATCTTCTGCCCTGCTGCCTTCAGTTTTCTTTATTGCCATGTAAAAGGCATCTAATTAAATTACTGAGACAAGATTTCCCCAGAACAAAGCAACACTGACTATCCCTGATCATTATCTTAGCTTTCAAATATACATAAATCATATAGTTTAAGATTTTCTCCAGTATTTTTTAATAAGGCTTGTATTATCTAGCCCTTTAAAAAAAACCCCAAAAAAAACAACATTTGCTCTCCCCTAGTCTTCTGGCACCTTGCTTGTGGATAACAAAGATTCAAAAATCTTGAAGGCCCCAACTTTCTCCTCTCTTGCTTCCCTGTCGTATATCTCTATTTTCCTGACCAAACATTTAATGTCCATTGTCATTCAAGGTTTCTTAATCTTGCCATTTTACTGGAACATGCTGATCCTGAATGCTTAAAAGACTCAATTGATGGCAGTTGTTTTACCTGCAACTGTCCGCTCCTGGTCTACTATTGTCAGGTCCTCCATCAGTCTTGGCCCAGGACCATTTTTATCCCTTTCCACA